>NW_017535686.1:78934-107972 GCF_001853355.1 Bactrocera latifrons | reverse complement strand
AAAAAAAAGTTTTTTAGCGTTGCATACATATGTATGTATGTGCGTATTTCTTTTTGCACAATTTTTTTTTTATACATTTTTTTGCAAAGCATATGTTATATTAATGTATGCTGTGTCGGGCTGTTTGCTGATTTTCGTCTATTATAATGTTTGTTCGGCTGGTGAAGGTTGTATTTTGATTAATTTTCCACTTTGCTTTTACTATATTTTATGTAGCCTTTACTTTCTGTTTTCTAAGCTGGAATAATTAATTTTCTCATTATACAATAAAAACAAAGGAACTATGTATATATTTCAGTCTTTTAGGTGCTTCTTTTCAAACGTCTATTGTTTTATTGTTTATACTTTAGATTTTACTGTTACAGTTACTGTTGCTTTAGCTATTTACTATTTTGTTTTTGTAAAAATTACAATTCATTACTTTATTTAAATTAAGCTATTCATCTTAACATTCCAATTCTAAACTATAAATATATTATTTTACAGTTTTCAAGTGAGTGCAGCCTGTGCCTATTCTGTATACTTAATTCTAAATTATTATATATACATATGTATGTACATACATGTAAATGGGTTTTAGATTACACTTCACTCAGTTTTATCCTTTGTAAATTAGCGATAACACTTGGAACTTGCAACAGCTGCTGTGCACAGCTCAGAGCATGAAAAAACACTTTTTGGAAAACTGATTAAAAAATTTGCGAGTTCAGCTAGGACAAATACTTGATAAATAAAAAAAAAAGTTAAGCAATGGTCTTGAAAACTTGTTGGCGTATAGGTGTATGCTTTGGACTAATAAACAAAGCTTTCTTTATATTAGAGTATTTAAAGTGTTATATTTATTGCTTATTTTTTATTCATGCACATCTGTATATATAGAACATATGACAAAACTAGGCTTCACTAAACGTACTTTATATGGCTATAGCCAGCATTATGGGTTAATTCTTGGCCGTAGTTTATTGAGTGTTTAAAATCAGTTGGTAGGTACAGTTAATTTTACAGGAACATAACAACAAAAGCTTGATTACAACTGTAGTCATATATTTTTATAACAGTACCCTTATATACATCGTTTACATATAAACACTTTTTAGAGAAATTGCAACTTAATATTGGAAACTATAGCCTTTGCGCCGCCCATCTTTAAAAACCAATACTTATAACAGTAGTTCCACTGTCACCGACTAGATTATTTACGCTGCATGTGAGCTCAAATATTTAGACCAACCCCGAAATGTCAACTTTATTATGAAATTTGTCGACTTTTTTTATGATCCCGACTTTTTACTGCTGCATACTTTCATATCTTTGTCAGATATTAGCAATTGGTATACTTTATTTTGTATGTATGTATATCATACATGTAAATGCACATATATGCACATATGTATTAAGAAATATTTTATGAATTATTACACTACCCTTGTATATTTTGCATTTTTACGCTTTTCTTTGTTGTTCTTCAATTAAATATTTGATAAAATGCGCAGAAAGGTGCTTTGAGGGTTTTCAAAAATTAAATGTGTTATTTGACGAATATATGATTCCAAATACGAACATGTTTTTATTGTTGCATAAATTGTCTTTGAGGTTATATTTGGCTAAACGTCATTTTATTTTAGTTCTTGTTTCATACTTGCTTGGAATCTTATTTAATTTTTATTTACATTCTTTTTCTTCTAAATTGATAAAAATATGAAATTTGAATAAAAACGCGAAGTTCTGAATTTTTCGAATTATTTTGAGTTATTACGAAAATGCACACATTTAAATTATTAGTGCTCTTCGTTATTTTTGGAGCATGTGTAGATCGCAAACATAACCTATAACATGCAACAAAATCGATTCAGTTTAGTAGATTAAGCAACTTAAAACATTTAGTTTGGAAAATATGCAATAACGTTATCTTTAGTAAATTTGTTTCGAAATCTCAGTTGTGAATAATATCATTTAAACTAATACAAACCAAGTGTAAAATGTGAGCAATTCTGCACGTCATAAACTATCAGTACGGCAGAAACATTATTCGTTTTGCATTATGTATGCATATTTTATAGGCTCTAAGTAGTTTATTAGGCGCGAAACGAGTTCGTTTTCTATATGCAGATTCTGTAAAAACTGTAAAAGGTGCTGTCTAACAAGGTATTAAAGCGAATGCGAAACTTTTGTTTAAATAAAATATATTTTTATTATGTTTATTTTCAAAAGTTGCACATAGATAAATTCAAAACCTTTGCGCAAACGCCAATTCGTTTGCTGTAAATTGAATGGCGACTTGTTGCGACTCTAAATTTCTTAGCTTTATCAATCTTACTTAGTTATTGAATGTTTATTTTGAAACAAAATGAAATTTAATTATAATTTTTTCCGTTAATGTTTTTCAACTTTACGGTCAACAGTACAAACTATTGTTCATAATTTATTATAACGTCTTCTTTTGCTTATGTACATACATATTTTTCAATTAACACTTTTGTTATGCTTACAATATAAATCTATTACTAATAATTATGCTATTATATTGAAATCGTTAAGTATTTACGATTTGCCAAGAGAAATTATTTCAATATAAATCCCTCAGTTACTTCACTTATTTTATTTCGTGTCGCGCTTACATTTAATTTGTACTTTATGTGTTTATTTAATTTATAATATTATAAATAAATTTTTTATATATCGTGGGTGTGTGAATCCTTTATCGTTATTCGTGCATAAATCAGTGTATAAAATCAAAAATTTCCATAGAAGCATGAAATTCTTGCTAATTTGAAAAACATTTTTCACAAGTTATGCCATTGTACAGTTTTAGCTACCTTTCTGCAATGTACTGCCAGTTCATGATTCACATTTACTATTTGCATGTACGTATGTATGTTCTTAGTTCGCTCATGTTATATTTATATATTTTAATCAAATTTTTCAATGCATTCAAAAATAGTATTTTATGAGTGTTCCCCTTCATAACTGTAGGCCGTGAATAACTGTTGTTGAATATTTGTATATAAATAGTAATGAAATTGCATACATCTTGTCTGCTTGTCTTAAATAAATATTCATAAACAAGTGTAACTTGTATATGTAAATAATTGTTTAGTATGAGTAGAAAAAAATTTGTGTGCTAAATGTTTCCTGGCTGAACACAAACATTTATAATTATCTGAATTAGAATATGTTTTTTAAATAATTTCTTCATAATTATTTACTAAGACTGCGAATGCATATTAAAATTTCCAACTCTTCGTGTAGTTAATCATTTACATTAGTACTTTTCCTAGCATGATTTATTAAATTTTCTAATAATTTTTTATTTTATTATTTCGCCATAATTATGAACATTTATGCATATATTTCAATTCAATTGAATTTATTTTTTTCTTTTTGATTTTTGTGTTTTGAATTTTTTTTAAGCCGAAACATCATAAGTACATTACATTAATTTCTATTACACGTAGTCTACAGTGTGAAACTTTATACTCGTATGCATAATAATTTGTAAAAAATTAAATTTTCACTAAATATAATTTTTATAAAATAATGAAATTTGTTTTAATCAAATGGTTGCCACTAAATGAAACTTGCATGCAATTCTTAGTTGTCGTTGTAACATGAATTTTTTTTGTTATTTTTGTTGTTGCTGTAACAACATGAAATTCTTTCTTGTTCTTGTAACAGCATGCAATTTTTTGTCAAGTTACTCGCTTCTTAATTTACAATGCATTTGTATGTAATGTGATGTCTGCAATCAAACTCAATATTTTGGTGAAATTAGGAATCTTCAATGAAACAAAACTCGTTATGTGTGCATACAACAACAGATTGTGGATTTACCAACATTTTCGAAAATACAAAAATTATAAAAAAAATATCTTATTTGCAGAAAACTTTAAGAAATGTCTTATTTGTAGGAAATGCTATTTCATCGTATTATTTTGGTTGCGAAATTGCCATAAACACGTCATTAAAGACATCACATTATAGTCATTGATGATTAGCTCATGACGAGCTAATGTTTAAGGTGCAATATTATATAAATTAGTGCGCTTTGGATTCTCTATCCAACCTTGAGTGCTTTTATTTTACATACTTTAAATAATTAATATGAAGTTAATGCTTTGTAGCGTTGGAAAACTCTTTAGTTGTTAACAGATGGCTTCTATCCCTTGAACATTGTTATAACCAATCATTCATTCACTTTTTACTAAAGCTCGCTACTTTCTGTCAAAATAAATATGAATATGCAGATGTCAGCTACTTATAAGCTTCTTCCTTTTAATTGTTGTTTCGTCAATAATTTAAATAATTTTGTTCTCTACAAATTCCTTTCAGCGAGCACATATGCATTTTGATATCATTTAATATTTTAATTACAATTTTCTGTGTTAAATTAAGCACCTCTATCTCATGCCTCCAATTCACACAAGACTGCGAATGTCTCAACGATTTTGGTTTTTTATTGCATCATTATACTAAATGATGCTTGGCATATCGTATATAAATATATATCTTCATATATATATATGCATACAGACATACATATAGAATTTATAGTATTTATTTAATTTAATTTACTTTTTTGCCTTAAAAATATCAGTAGGAAAAAACAAAAATTTGCACTCAGCATGTGTCATCTACTTTGTATGTACATACATCTATCAAACAAATTACATATATGTGTATACTTATTGCCACCGCGTAGAATTTATAATATTTGAAATTTTGTTTTGGAGCCAATATATTCGCCACTTGTCCCACATAATGAACTTTCGTAAGATTCGTCGTGTTGTTTTGGCAGTGTGCGCTTCCTTGTCTTTTTCGTTCTATGCTATTCCTTCGCTTAATGATATTACGTCTCACGCCCTATGAAACCATTTGGTGGTGGCTGTTGTGGCTGCTGTGATTGCTGCCGTAACCACTTCTCTTTGAGTGAGTAGGTGGCCGATGGCCTAGACTGTGTAGCTGGCGGAGATGTAGTTGTTGTTGTTGTTGCGGGCGTTAAACTTACATAACTACTGCCACCTTCAGCGGGCGTTGGGTAGCAGCTGGTAGGTGTGGTTCCGGGTGAGTTTGTGATTTTTTGTGTAGGTTTTTCATCCAATTTGTTTTGACTTTGGCTGCGGCTTCGTTTTCCGCGCGACTTGCGATGTTGTTGCGCTTTATCGCTACCGCGTCGATGACCACCAAGCAATTCCATTCTTATATGTTCAGTCGGCTCATCATCTTCATCATCATTATCTTCATCGTCATCATCATGAGCCACCACTTTGGGGTCGTCGTCTAGCGATGATGTCGATGATATATTAGTGCTTGGTTCATGTGGCGTAGGTCCCATCATTGTATAAGCGGCATCGTCACTTCTTTGCGCAAATGCAATTGGACTAGTAGTGGTAGTCTGGGACAGTTTTGAAGGCGGTAGGGTAAGTGCGGCTGATTGATTCATTACAATGTAGTTGGGATTATCAGTGGTACGCAGTGTAGAATCTGACCCCGCGGCGCCCATCAGAGTATAGGGGGCGTTATCAATAGATTTTGAAAACGGTCGAGGTGTGAACGAAGCAATGTTACTAGATGGTGTACCGGCTGGCTTGCCAGGTGTCAATGTGGCGTTTAGTGATTCGTCAAGACGTTTGTAATTTCTGTTACCACTTGCTGGGAAATCACTTGCGTCACCTGTGCCGGAAAGACACGATGTGTTTGCAGTTTCATCCAACAAACGGTAGTTAGGATTGCTGCTCGCATTTAGTACATCGGAGGAAGGAGTGAAAAAACGTGGTGTTACATAGCTACTGGCACTACCACTGCCACCACTCTCAATTGTGCCCAAATTCTGACCGCTTACACTCTTTTCGCGACCAACGCTTCCGGTCGCTGCTATATTAGATGTGCTGCTCGAAGATGTGGTGGTGTTTGGATTAGAACTCGTACTTCTATGGCTGGCATTACTACCCGTGCGCTTGTGATTAAAGATGCGTCGGTTAATGTTTTTAAAACGCATTTTGTCGGCCACGGCTTTCAGACCCGAATAGCGTCCCGTTGTCGTATTGGCTGATGAGGCATTTGACGAAGCGGCCGATGCCGTAGATGGATGCAGCGATGAAGCAATAGGTGTACCCGTCATTTCATCGGGCATTGAACTAGACATTGGCATTATTGTGGGCATGCGATGACGCGGTTTATTACGTGGCAATAGTTGTTGGCCGCCGCTTCCTATTCTGGAGCTATGACCGGTCGTTGGTAAACCATCAAAATCGTCCTCGTCTATAGCTGCGTCATACAGTCCATGTTCACGGTAATTCGGACTTGGATCGTACATCTCATAACCGCGCTCATCGGTTTCCATCCTAGCACCGCTTAAGGCACTTTGTCCTTCATTCTTCCCATTAAATTCTGTACGAGGATCATAGTCTGGTAGTATGTAATTGGCTGCCGTCTCTTCTGTTGGAAACTGACTGTAGCGTGGTTGTCGCAGTTGTGCACCCGGTTGATGTAGTTGATGAGAATGCGAATGCGAGCCGCCACTAACAATGCCTGCCGATGTCGATGGCACCGAACTAAGCAGAGTTTGATTGTTGTGCGACATTTGCGAGAAATTGTAGCTATTTTTGGATTGGCCGTCAGGCGTGCTGCTGATAATGTTGGCTGAGCCTAGGCTGTGGCTGTGTTTTCAATTAAATTAAATATGGAGTTTGTTGTTAAGAATTAATATTTATTGTGTAATTTCAAAGACAGTGGGATTATACAAAAAAAGTACGAGTTGAAGTGTGTAGCTCACATTACATATATGATTATTAAGGTGTCCGTTATTTCTCAAGTTGATTGTATTTTTGCACGCCTTGTGAAGTTTTAGTTCTTGCTTTAGTAATATAATAAGTATTCGTCTTAAACAAGCTCTCTATTTTCAATTTAAACCATGCCGAAATCATATTTCTTTACCAAAGTATGTAATATCGGATATTTTGATATCTTGATATGCTAATTTTGAATTTTCCGCTCCAGACAGTCTTAAAGATTATGTTTCGTAAAAACATGCCTTTAAAAGTTAAAGTTATCCATTAAATTACTCAGGGCAGTGATTCCATATACATTCTGTCTTGCTTCTACAACATGGTGTACTATATGAATACAGTACGTTTACTGTATAATGTTTTTATGAAAAAATCAATTAACATTTTTTTTTATAGATTTTGGTATTAGAAATTCAAAATTTCAAGGTTATAGATTAATTTGCTTTGAAGACAAAAATAGTCTTACAACAAATCAAAAAACCATATAAAGTTTAGTATATGGGAAAAGTGAAACGATACGGTTTAAATTGAAAATAAATAGTTTTTTTATGTTGGATTATTACTTTTACCACAAAAACTTAAACTTCAAAATAAATTTTCGTAATAACGGACCCCCTAATGATTATAAACATACTGTGTATGCTTTGCTTAATAGAAATTAGTGATAAGCAATATGTGTCCATAAGAGTGTGTTGATATATGAGGAATGCATTTAGTTAGGTTACGAATACGATTGACTGCCAATTCATATATGTTATCCATTAATGAAAAATTGACAAATAATGTACATGTATGCAAAGTACATTGTTGTAATAAATAAACTCATATCATATTGTTTCATATCCTATGAGCTTATTTATAAAACAATTTTTTGGATATATTTTTAATATTCTTGTTGTAATTTTTGGGCTATGACCGAACAATTTCCAATTTGTTAAGACTGTAAGTTTAATTTTATTAGAAGTTTAATATAATTCTTTAATTTAGTTGAATATAATTTTTAAATTTTTTTTATACAAATAAAAAAATTTTACTTTCGCCAATACATCGAAATGGGTCATTATAATATTATATATATCTATAACTACGGAATGCTTTCGCATAGTTTTTTTCTTCAGTCTTTAAATCTATTCTTTGTAAAAAGTAAATTCGCTCATGTCTTTGGATCTCTGATATTTACGCAATAGAAATTTGTTCTGATAGCCTAAAAATTACCTAAGTTATTGAATGTTGCTTGGCTTGCTCTCACCTATATGGAGAGTGAGGATGGTCATCGTCGATGGCCATTGGACTTTCGCCTTCATGCTCTACAGAGGAAGTGTTAGCCAAATTGAGTTTATATTCATTGAATTCGTCGGTACGTAACGGAGTGGTAGCGTCATCGATTTCATTCTCCTCACTGAATATATCGCCAGAGGGATGCATACTCTCTGAAAATTGTAAATGTTAAAAAAATGTTAGAATTGCTATATATACGGAATGTACATGTTTGTATGTATGTAATGTAGATAAGTAAAGTAAATAATTCTAATTCATATAAAAAACTATTATACAGTGCCCATACCGGTTCGTTCTTTTTCACGTTCCTGCGTACCCTCATTGGAGAAGTAGTAGGATACCTCACGAAAGCGCGAAAGATAACCTTCGGAATCTGTGTGCACATGATCCAATAGTACGCGTATAATTTTGAAGAACGATGGTCGTTTTGAGGGCCGATGTTCCCAGCATTGCTGCATAATTTCATAAATTTTGTCTGGACAATTATCTGGGCGCTCCATAACTCCGCCCTCGATGACGAAACGCAATACTTGATCATTAGAGTAACCCTGAAATGTACAAGTGTTAGACATTTCAAAACACTTGTTTATAGATAAATACATACGGGATATGGCTGTGAAGCGAGTGTGACAATCTCCCAAAGTACTACACCATAGCTGAAGACATCACTGGCAGTGGAATAGATGCCATCACGTAAACTTTCTGGCGGCATCCAACGTACTGGTAACAAACCTGTTTGAAGATATTTTACTTTAGCAAATTCTTATTTCTTTCTATACTCAAAGTTTTTGCAAACATACCCTTGTCGCCTTTTCGATAGTAATCTGTTTCATAAACGTCGCGAGTCATGCCGAAATCACCAATTTTCACTGTTAAATCAGCACCCACCATACAATTACGAGCTGCTAAATCGCGATGTACAAATTTTTTGGCTGATAGATAAGCCATACCATCGGCAATTTCTATGGCCATCTATAGGAAACAAAGGTCAAATTTGTTTCCTTGGAGAATAAAAATTAACGAATTTACCTGAAAGACACGACTCAGTGGTGGTGGTTGCACGCCAGTTTCACGGTACCTGAAGGGCATTTCATCGCTTTGTACGCTATCGGGACGGTGTGCACGTAAGTATGATTTTAAGTCACCGAACTTCATCAACTCCATTACGACTAATGCAGGTTGGCCGACTGAGCAAACACCGAGTAGCCGCACTACGTGATATGTATCGAATTGCTTCATAACACTGGCTTCGCTCAAGAAATTAATCCGTTCGCGATCGGTGGCATTTTCATTGACCGTCTTAATAGCACATGGTGTATCCTCGGTACCGTTTAAGCCTTTAAGTATACCTTCGTATACCATACCGAAAGAGCCTTGACCAAGTGGACTTAATTGTATAACGCGTTCTCGTTCTACCTCCCAGCCGTCCTGCACATATTGCAGGCTTATATAGTATGGATTGACGGTGGGAATGATTTTGATGTCACTTGGAGGCGCGTATTTTCGTCGAACGTACCAATATACACCACCCATCAGAAATATTATACCAATGACTCCAACACAAATGCCGGCAATCAAAGCTCCAGACCATTTTTCAGGCTATGATTTATTGTAAGAAGTTCAAGAGTTTTAAAATACAGTTATCGACGAAAGTAGTGGATTTTTACTTACCGGAATGTCAATATAGACAATTTCTGAATAAACGCCATCGCCAGCCAATGAATTTGCGCGCACTCTAATACTGTAATTTCCGGTCGGTAACGGCATCGTGTAGCCGTTTGTCAAATTGCGATAATTTACTTCAGTGATGCAACGTTTCTCCTCCACAGCGTCCTGTTCGGATTTCTTGTAGGAAATCGTATAAGACACCACATCGCCATTTGGATTCGCTGGTGGATCCCAATTTATGCGTACTTCACTTCGCGTTGTATTTGTTTGTACCAAGGCAACGCGCAAATTTTCTATCTTGTCCACACCCTCTGTAAGCAAAAACGTTACGTGTTATTTATATATTATATAATGGTAGGAAATATAGAATATATATTTGGTTGTAAATATAATATGTATATACGTACCCAGTTTTTTAGTACGCACAAACCTCATGCGTATATCACTACATTCTTTCTCGGTGGCGCCCTCTTCGGGCTCGCGACATGCTTCGACACCGATCGTATAGAAAGAGAAATGCTTAAGATTTGTGAATTCATATTTAAGAGTGTTGACGGACACATTTTGTACGAAGGTCTCATAAAATTGACCAGTCGCATCCATACGGTTGTCGCTATTGCCCGATGCATTTGTATTGCCAAGTGTGGTTCGCTCAATTGGTGCCACCGTGGTTATAATGGTCGCATCCTCATTGTTACCATCTTCAGATGTTGTCTTAAGTATAATATTTTCGAAACTATCGGGCGTAGCACGCATGTGGCGTACAAGAAAACTGTCTTCGGGATCGCCCTCACTGCGTCGGCGTCGTCGTTTAGCATCCATTTCAGTGAGAGATATTTTGTTTTGTTCAACATTTTTCGGTTTAGACTTTTTGGTATCGTTTGTGTGTCTGTAAAATTTAATAATATGAGTTAGCAGAGAGTTAGTTTAGGATTTTTCGTCTAAAAGTTACTTACTTTACATAAATGAAATTCTGCAGTGTATTCTCGAAATCAATGCCAGCCACAATTGTTGCCTCACTGGTATCTATGTCGCTGTGATTTGGCGATTTCTCACCATCACATTTGCAATTGGCAGCATTTGGTGGTTCCGTCACCCCACCAGGGCTATTCCGTGTAGGATCTTTTGTATCATCGTCTTTGTCTATTTGGGCAGCTATATCATAAAGCATATTAAATTCATATTACTCATATACTTTAACACAAGTATACTATTTAAAAGGCATATAAAAGGTAAATATGTATATTCAACTTACGATCTTTGCAGTAGTTACGTGAATCCAAAACTTGACTGCGTTTGTCAAGAGTAGCATGTACGCGATAGACCGTTAGATTGCCTTGCGGATTCGCGGGTGGTGTCCATGTAATAGCCTGAGGAGAATTCGTTACAGTATTATTTAGTTGTTGGATTTACTTAATATGTGTTATAGACACATATGGTTCTACTAAATGTTTACGATATTACTTACGATTTTAGAGCTCGATACTGCGTAGGCGTTTAGGCTTTGTACGAATTTGGGTTGAGCAGATTTGGTTTTAAAATGATGTATATTACTTTGTGCGTTACGTTTCTCCGAAGATATGGTCCAAGTTTTAACATAATACGCGTACTGCGTGTATGGTTGCAGATTTACGAAGATATATTGGTTATCCTTGGTGGGATCACTTACAATCCAGCTATAATTATAATAAAAAAAAGACACCCATCAATATCCGTATGCCTAATGTACTTTGTAGAATAATGTCTATAAGATAATGTTAATAGCAATTCATTTCAAATTATAGAATAACAACAGGGAACACTAATTTCGTATTATTGCTCTTTATACAGGCACTTTCATAGTCTTACCCGTCGTCACAGATGAGCTGTGAATATTTGGTGGCATTTTTGTACTTATCCTCCATTAGAAAATACTGATAACCAATGAAGGTGCGATTATCATCAAATACCAGTGGATTTTCGATTTCAGCAACCGCCACACGACTCGACACCTTTGACACAGTAACATTCAATAATTCTGTGTTACCTAAAAATCAGATAAGCACGTAGTTGAAGTAAGTATAGTTTTATATTCGTCAGATTAAAGTAGCTATTATTTAGTTTGTTATATAAGCACTCACATGACCCCTTATGTCCGTTGGAATCCGTGGCCACTTCATTTTTATCGAATGTTGCATTTTCTCTCATCATCGGCAGCAATTTCTCAATCTCATTGTAACATAGCTTTGGGTTGAAATGGAAGAAGACGCGTCCCCTCTCAATATGTACGGTACGGTTATCGCCCCAAACTGATTCGAGATCATTATTCTCGAGCGCATAAATTGCAAATCTACATAAGAACACCAAAATATGAATTCTTATACAAAAACATTTGAAGTTTGTCTGTGTACTTACTTGTTTTCACTTAGCTCAGTACCATTAATACGTTTTAGGTGTTTGAAAAACGACAATGACGTCAAGCCGTATGTACCTTGTACCTTTAAAAATGTGCTAATTTCTTGAATGGATGACAGACCGGATTCCAATTCCTCCATTAAGTGTTCTGGTAAAGAGTTTCGAAATTTAATATGTTTTAAATGTAGTTACTTACGTGGGCTACTTACTTCCGCCACGCTTAATGCTTATAGTTAGGCCGTTTTTAACAATATGCGTGCAACCGGTAAAGTCCTTCGCGCGTTCCACACTATCGATGTGCGCCCCATCACACTTGTTCACGCAGTTGTCGCCGCATGCCTGGCACGTTGAACCGATTTTGTTATATCCATTTGGGCAGCGAGTTGAGCACTTTCCGTCATAAGGCACAATAATCTGTGGTTTATTGTTTTCGAATTTCGTACCGATCCCTATACATTCCTCGGCTGTGAGGCAGCGACGATCCAAGTACTAAAGAATTTGGTGGCATGAAAGATGTCAGCATTACCATTTAACTTTATATTTCAACTGAGTTTGATCTTACGCTAAAGTAATTACGGGGACATTTCTCAATGCAGGTGTTGTTGTAGATGGAGAAATCGCGACAACTTATACATTCGTCTAAGTTGTTGGGCGAACAACCGCCAAGGCAGTTCTCATTGCAGCAAGTGTTCTCATCCACGCAATTATTTTTACAGCGATCCGGGCAGACTGTAAGCGAAAATGTAAAATATTTGTCATTTATACTGACCACAAATAAATAACTTACTCTTTTGGCACTTCTTATTGCTCCAACAACGTCTTTGTCCATCGAATTCCTTGCAGGCCAATTCTGAATCGACGCCATCTTCTCTGCCAGGCTTTGTGTCGCCCGGACATTTGGGACACTCAATCAGTTTGCTATTGTTCTGTCGCAACAAATTAAACATTTAACAAACATTTTCGATAAACAAATATCACTATCACTTGATTCAAACTAACCTCGATAGTTATTTCTGCGTCAAGGTTTACAATGCGCTTCCAATCAATTGTCTTCACATAACAAAGTACGATATTGTTCTCAAGGCGTACACCACCACGTGAAATGGTTGTTAGTTTGGAGAGGCCCAAATCTTCCAAATGTGGATTGTAGTAGACAATGAGAGCATAACCTTCAAATAGTGTTGTGCCACGTATGATGCTTAAATTCGGGAAGATTTGTGACAGCGATCGTAGATTGTGAACCCGATAAATGATGATGAATTCCGTAACTTCAGTTAGCAAAGGAAAGGTCTGTGTGAACTCCTGCGGATTGTGCTGATTCATGAGTGTTATGAGTAGGAAACCTTCTATGACCGTGCAATTGCGCAACTGATTCAATTCGCTGGGAGAGTTGCGTATATCTAATGAGCGGCATACTGTAAATATATTAATGAAGAGATGTGGTAACATTTATTTGTTTAAATAAAGCTTTGAAGCATAACTTTAAACTTAAGAGCCTAATGTAAAAAGTGCCGCATTAATCCTCTGCAACAGATGCAGCGGGCCTCATTCCTGCGGATTATGGGCGTAATAAAAATTACATCGACGTCGGCTCATGAGTTTAGGCCATTGAAGCCAGACTCGGTGTTACTACGGGCATGGTATCATATTTGAGCTTATTAATAAACTCGGACTAAATTAGCAATGCAAACAAGAAAAGAAAATCCACAAAGAATTAAATACAACGTTTTCATTCCACAGTATGGAAGAATGAATCAATGGCTCTGTCTTAACGCCAAAATATACAGGGGGGAAATGGGAACAGGAGCAGGGTTGCTCTGTAGAAATCTATAAGCAAAAGGTAGCTTCAAACGAAATTACTACATTTAGTCATTCATTCTGAAAATGTTGGCATAATAGAAGGCGTCCAAGTGGGCTTCTGCTCTAAACTTTCTAGTGGATGGCCAAGCGGAAATTAAGACCCTTGGCTGTGCCTACATTAAGTCACACTGTGTAAGGTTATGTAAGCAGGTAATTACTAGATTTTCAGGAGGTAACTCGGTTAATATCATCTGGTTACCTAGTCAAATAAATTAGGTTATATTAAGTTAAACTGGTAGTCCAATAAGCCACGCATAGACCAGTTTTGGTCCTTTGCCGTACCAAATTAACATGCTTGCGCTTGGCGCGACTTGTAACGGACTCTGCTGCCTCATTATCGATCCTCAAGTTGTCTTACCGTACCAAAAATGCTTACAGCGTAGTCTTGCCAATGCGCGAGAAATACACAAGAGATGCTCCAAGCCTCTGTCGTATAGGAATGAAAGGAAACGAAAAGACAGATGTGTTGGCACGCTTGTTGGCAGCTGGGAACACAATTATCCGAAGCTGCCCCAGAGTATTCAGCTCCTTCAAGGTTTGTTTAAAGCAATGGATCCTAGGGAACACCTTAGATCTGCGAAAACTAGCAACACAGTGCATACCACAAAGTCTGATAATGTTGATGGTGGATAGAACAAAAAGCTCCTACTTCTAGGCAGAAGGGACTTCAGCAATATTGTAGGGGTCATCACAGTTATTACCTTTACAAAATTGAAAATGTAAATATGTGGCAGAATGCAGAGGATGATGAAATATGAGAGTACTTAATTTGACTACCAATTGAAAGAAAAATGGGCCTAATGATGGCTTAAGTGCGGTCGCATGCGGTCTGCCGCTTTCGCGCCTTCCTTATCAAGCGACCAACCAACCAAAGTACGCAAGTTTCGGGGACCTGCTAAAATTTCAATTTTGTTCAGCCAAATGGTCGTGCTTTCTGTACTTCTTAAATTTATTTCTAAAGTATTTATGCACCACAGGTGCTAAGCCCGTGATTAAATAATATGAGGTTCTCGAGGCGACCGCCAAAACTGCTTTTATTTAAAGCAACTTCGTGCGTATGACATTTGCATAAGTTATGAATTTGTTTGGAATACGCTCATCGCAGTCTAGCCAGTTACCCATTCCAAACAATTAACCGGTATTTGCGTTGTAATAGTTTTGTCGATACGTATAGTGTATGCGGAGCTCTGAGACTCTACTTGCACATCACGTTTGTGTTTGCATGTTTGACAATTGAGAACACTTGTCGTAAGTTTGTAACTTGTGTGATGTATAAATTTTTTACAACGAAACTTATAATAGAACATTTAAAAAAAAAATATTAAAAAAGCTGAAAACACAAAATTCCTCAATGGAGGTTTTCAACTGGGAAAGAAGGTTCAAAGTAAGCATAGAAATGGTGCCTGGGGCAACGTTGTGTTAGCAACGGGCAATACTCTAAACATCTATACAACGGATGGCTCGAGACTGGATGATGGAGTTGGTGCTGGAATATACTGTCCAAAGTTAAGCATAAAGCAACCCTTTAAGTTGCCGGAACACTGCAGTAAACTTCAAGTTGAGGTCTTTGCTATTGTGAAAGCCGCTGAGCTAACCTCTAATGCACCTGTAGCAATTCCAGAGTCAACATCTACGTGGACAGCAAAGCAGCAATCAAAGAAGTAACCTCGTATCGCATATCGGCCAGAAGTGTCTTGGGAAGCAGAGCGGCAGTGGAAAGTGTTGCCAGAAGCAAGCAACTTCAGTTCTACTGGATGCCAAATACAGCGAGAGCAATGAAGTCGTGGACAAGATCGCCAAGTATGGTGTACGGCTAACATCCGAAAACGTGATCAACATTGGGATACCCACGCATTGTCTGTACGACGATCTTGACAAAAGCATGGCAAATAAAATCAAACCCCGATGGAACGAGATACGTGGGTGCAAAATTGTAAAATTCATGTTGAAAACGGTAGATAAGAAGTACACAAAATTCCTATTGGCACTCGATAAAAGTGATTGTAGGAATATGATGAGAATACTAACTGAGCACGGTCTGGTGGCGACACACACCCGCAGAATGAGGCTGACCGAACGAGAAGAATACCTGACAAATGCCTGGAGCAGGGCACCACTTAAACAATGGATCATCTCTTGTGCACCTCTCCCACATTGGCAAGCCTACGCTGTAAGCATGTGAGATTCACACGGTATGATATGATAGTGAGGCCCAAGATATTCGCGTCAAACCACGGGCATCCTAAATGATGACTACTCCGCTTGAACTCCATCTGGTTGCGTAATTTATCAAACTGATCTATGCTTGGCTTATTGGCCTACCATATTAACCTAACCTATAAAAAAAAAAGCAATCTATCGTATAGCCCCTCGACTCGTGACTAGTAACTGGTGGAGAAGTGTTCACTTGTGCATGGTATTTATAGGTGCATACAACTACAACCTTGAGACAAGTGTGAAAGGGAAAACACACTAAGTATTAAAGATTTTGGGCCTAAGCTGTAAATTGTTTAGTTTTTGTGCCTCCAGTCAGCACTTTTGTACGAAGTGACATCTTTAGAAATACCATCAGCCTACCTTTTTTCAGTACTAATAAGCTACTTGCTAACAAATGTAAATGCAACGAACGTACCATAAAACCCAAATAAAAATCATTGAATCGGGAATTTCGATTTTCATAATTGATAAACAGACACGCATTAAAATTCACGCTTACATATGTACATATAAGTGATTGACATAAGTCCACATTTTTCATTGTAATTTTAATTATTGAATGAATGAATACGTTGAAGAATTTGAGGAATTTCGTTAATATGCGGCTATTTTAGCCACACGGCGCTTACCAATTAATAGTTGGGAATTCTCAGTAATAAAGGAAGTGGCGTGAATACGTGAGTGGCATAAAAAAAATGAAACAGTCATAATTCATTTTAAAGGTGTAGCAATCATAGCTGCGGTCATCGTTAATAGTTTTTTTATTATAAATTCTTACACGAGTTTGATTCAATTGGCAAACATATTGGTTTGCCGTTTTATTTGACTATTTCTCAGCGTTCTTGCAATAATGCGCGCACATTCACCGCTGACAGCTGCATTTACTCTCATCAATAGTTATCGCAGCAGCAGAAATGCCACCGGCTCCGACCAGCAGATGTGCGGTTCAATCAAATCATGTGTAAGTAATCACAATGCAAGCAGGTGACGAGTTCCCATGAGTTCGCTGGCGAGCCAATGCATTTTCTGTTGCTTTAACATTTTCGAAATGTAGCAACAACAATTGAAATGCAGCTATGTATGCCAATTGCAGTGCTGTCGACTGGTCGGTAGACTGTAGCTTTTCGAAAAGTGATGGCTTTTAGCCAGTTTGCTTGGTTCTGCTACTGTAAAGAAGCACTTTTTTGCTGTGCTCACAGCGAAGGCCGCAAGATGTTGCAAATTTCATCGCTTATGAGCATGAAAGCAGAGAAGCACTTTTTGAGTGCCCACTGCAGTTGCTGTGGCTTTTATTGTCACAAACTACGCGAAGTGTGCAAAAAATAAAACCTGTTAAAATAGCGCTACTTCCAAACATCGAAACATCGAATCTAGCTTGAAAGGTTTTTGGAATAGGCCTTAGCTCTTTCAGGGATTTTCATCTAGATTGTAAAATGACGGCCTTTTAAGGTATGTGCTTTACCATATGTTTTTGGAAATATCAAAAAGTCACACCGAGCGATATCCTGTGAATATGGAGGCTGGGGCATCGTTATAGTATTGCTTTTGCAAAATTCACGAACAAGCAACGAAGTGTTAGCTTTTAACAAATTAATATTCATACAAACAGGATTACCTCTGAAAAAATATTTGAGATTCATAAAAGAAGTTCGAGCTGAAGCAAGAAACTTTTCTACTTTCCTTTAGAATAATTTTTCTGTTATAGGGTTACATGGGTTTCAACGGGTAAAAAATATCCTCTTTAACAATTTTTTTCTCATATAAAAAATAATAAATGAAATATTTTGTTAGAATTTTTTATTGTTACAAACGTACAAAGAAATTTTGAAGTTTTTGGGGAAAAAAAATTTTAATTTCCGGTGTCCCTCGGAAGAACGATGCGACCGCGTTGGCAGGACCACTCTATCACAAGTGAAAACAAACATATGTGCTTTAGTTAACCTTAACTTTAACTAAGAACTTGGACGAAGGAAAAAAACTGAAAATTGGAGTTTTGGCAGACATTTTTACAAATTTCACAACTTTTTTTTTTAAATAGTTGTAATCGAAAAAAATCCTTCGTCCAAGTCTTTAAGAATTGTATCTCAAAGACTTGTGTAAAATGTTATGAATAGTTCGCGAGAAATCTTGTCAACCGACTTCGAAAACACAGTTTCTAGTAAAACGCGTTTAAAAGACCGCGCACTTAGCCTAGCTAACCTCGAGCGCACAGTTTATCAAAGCCTCTATCTCTGAAATTTTTACTTGCATCAACTTGAAAATTTAGACCAATATTCTAGTGGTGTTGTAGAATTTAATAAGATAGTAAAAAAAAGTGGCTTCACTTGGAATATCTAATTGGCGCCACGTAGCGAAAAGAAGAAACGACTGGCGCGCTGTTGTTAACTCGGCTATAATCGCGTAAGCGGTGACTACGCCAATCAAGAAGAAGAAGAAGTAAAAAAAATCGATTTTTTATACCCGTAAATCCATTTAACCCCTGAAGAAGTCGCTCCAAGTATGTGCTCTTAATTTGAATGGGTAGGCTTTTCGCCATACAGTTTTCGTGGCGACATGTATTCTAGACATCATTGTAACCGTTGAGTATCGCTTTGCAGCACTCTATGGAATTCATATTTGCATCTAAATTCCATTCGATTACTTTTACTTTTGTGTTATTAGAAACGTTTTTTATTAATCATACAAAGAGGCCAAATGGCGAGATAAAAATAAATAAATAAATCATTAGAATTGAATTTTATATATTGAGAGCTTCTTGTATATTTCTAACAATAATACACCGTGGCGGATGAGTGATGTCATGAATAATAATTCGTTCGAAGTAACAAAGTATATGTGCACTTATGAGACCTAAGCCATACTAAATATAAGTTGCTTTTACCACTAATTATGAAATTAGTTGAGTTTAAGATATCTAAGATAAACGATATAGGTAAATAAGTGCGTAGAATTGTTTCCATTTAGGCTCGGCATTCATCATAGAAATATGTACTATGTAATGATCAATTTGCTTTCATGGTCAACATTTTCAAATTATTAATGATTTTTGTTTCTGAAATACATACAATGTATGCGTACGTTCGCTAAGCTCTGCGTGGTTTTCTGGTGTTAGCTATTTTGTTTTTAATTTTCGTCATTGCCCCGATGTCGACTATCGCGTTTGTTTATTTTTTACCGCCGCTTTTGCTATTTTTATGCGGATTTGTGTTGATTTATAAATAGAAATATCTCGTAATAGAAACGAGAGCAACAACAAACACAACTGTATATTAACAAGAGCATAAAAAGGTAAATTTAAAAATAAAAGTGTTTTTACGCACACCCAGCTTGTGCCTACATACACGCACACACACAAATTTGCACGTTTGGCACAAGAAAAATCGTTATTAAATAGCTGAATTTGCGCACATAGAAAGTGCGTACTATGTAGACACAATTATGCTGATAAAGTGTACTACACATGTAGATGAATATTGGGTATTTTCGAAGAAAAAAATTGAACAACTTTGACAAAAATAACAAAAAAAAAAAAAACAAGTAGTTGTGAGAAACATGTGCGAGCGCGTATGCGGAATACAACCTCTAGAAGAGCTTGAAAGCACAAAGTTTTCAGTATATTACCAAACAGTAAAATATTTTTTTCTTTGAGAGAATGCCGCTAAGAGATATTTCTTGGACATTTCAGAACAAATTTGAACAAGATTAACCCAAAAAAATATAAAATAAAAAAACGTACATTTTTTTCACATGTTTAAAAAAAATCATTATTATTGCTTTCAAAATAGACGACTTCTAAGTTAATACAAGCATGCTAAGGCTTAATTCTGTTTCACTTCTTAAGGACCTTGGCTGGAATGACCTTTCCTGCCTTCAGCAAATTTTGGTTTTTTCGGTTTCGGCTCATTTTTGGTACGCCATTAGCAAGCTTGTTGGATAGTTTCGACGTCATTACCCTACTTCCCGTCATCAGTAATGTATTGTTCTCAGCTACTTTGTCAAGCATCTGTTTTGTGATCCTTACACCACGTTGTTTTCTCAAAAGCTTCAGGTCTTTTAGTACAATTCCAGCAATAGCACGTTTCAAACTCAAAACAATAACCAAAATATTAGGTTGTCAAAAAAGTTTTGCGGTATTTTTGCGGTATTTTTATTGAATTTTCAATTGTTCAAAGGTTTTTTTTTTGATGACTCATGCCCAGTTCTTGACCGATGCTACGGCTGCTACTATGCCGGTCTCTTTCGACCAATTCAGCGATTTTATCGCAATTTTCGACGACAGGCCTTCCGTAGCGTGCCGCATCTTCGACCGCCACTACACCAGAACGAAAACGTTGARACCAGCGTTGTGCAGTGGAAATGGAAACTGTATCGGGTCCATAAACTGCAAAAATTTTGTTTGTGGCTTGAGATGCATTTTTGCCTTTATCACGAACGACTTAAAAGAAACGACAATCCATCAAAAACGTGTTAGCGCGTGAAATGAGCTTTCCAAAAAGGTATAGCATGATCCGATGCGACGAATAAAACTAAAACTACGCGCTCTCAGCGTCAACTAGCGAAAATACCGCAAGACTTTTTTGAGAAACTAATATGCTGAGGCGAACTAAAAGATATGCTTAGATCTTCTGCTTATATGTGTATTGGTTATATATTAGTTATATCTGATAGCGGAAGCAGAACATTTTATGCTACATTTTGCATTTTAGGTGATAATATGTATATATGTATGTATATATGAATGCATATTAGCCATTAAAAGCGGAGAGTATTTTCTGACAAATTACCTATTAGTGGTGTGGTACTTGCATTCAAACGATGACAATTATTTATTGTAATTATCTGTCTATATTTATAACCATAGAAAAAATATTATATTTATAACAATCTAATACAAAATATTTTCTTAAACGGTTACCTCAACAGTCACGAGCTATTTCATAATGATTGACGCACACACAGGTCCTTCAAGTCACATTTACATTCATTTATTTATTCTCTGATATAGATTTGTAAATATATTTATGAAATTTATGACATCCCTCCTAGATTCATCGGTTGAAGGGAAAACAAATATTTGCAATTATTTTTGAATGAATAATAATAAATGCCTTACAAAGCAGAAGTCAATGGTCGAGTGAGTAATAGTGAAACAATTGCAAATATATTCAGTACATACGGGCATGTGCTTATAAGGTATATAGTGCTTAGTTCATTCATCAATTGCATGCCTCTTGTAGTAGTATTGCTCCTATAAATACATTTACGATAAGTGTTTATTTATAACTATTCGTTGGAAATCGCAAATATTACTTCACTGGCGCCATTAGACAAGTTAGGTGTTTAAAGTAATCGGAGAATGTCACTTTTTTAATTAAAAAGTCCAAATTCTCATCACCTACTAGATGCATACTTCCACTTGTCTTGCGGTGTAATGCGGTCGCACTATCTTTATGACGGGACTTGATTTTTTAGAACTTTGGCGACTAGTCGACCACTTGTAAATACAAACATTTCATGGAGCTATGACGCCAACGGTATAATGGCATACTTGTTTACATATAAGTTAGGGTGAGTCAAAAAAAAAAAAAACCGAATATGTTAGACAACTCTACAAAAAGTATTCAAAGTATTAGCGCTTTATTGTAACAGCAAAGTTTTCCTCCTTCTAGCTATCTATTCCTTTTTTAAAATCAGAAAGTTCAGATCTCGTATCAACTACGAGCATTTGAAAAATACATGCTTCATATATTCTGTGAGAAATTGTGTGCTCAACAAAAAAAGTATCCTAAGATTGGTTTTGTAAACTTTACCATAAAACTTTATCAAAAAATATTAATGGTTGAAATTTGATTAACTTAAGGCAATTTTTTATTCTTATGAATTCTATAATTCACAAAAAAAAATCATTAGAAAAAAGGAAATATCATTGTTTTGTAGGAATTTTGCTGCTCTACAAGGCGAAGGGTCTTCCCGTTACAATCAAGAGCTCATATGTACGTGGAAAGACAATCTTAGTGCTGTCGAAGAAACTAAATAAAAAATATAATTGCTATTTTTGTGGCCCACCTTAATTTACATATATGTATGTACATGCACATGACTGAATACCTTCTAGTCGTTAGGAATTATACTTATCAATTTAAAAATAAACATTGTTGTTTCAAATCCAACTAGAGAGAAAAACCCCTGCTATCTTTTCGCATTAGTTCTAAAGTAGTTTATAACTAATTGAAGCATGAATACTAGAAATCGCAGTATGGAACACTCTTCCCGTTTTCAACTTGAAGGTTTTGGCAAATTTTTCGACATACGCTTTTGCGGTGAACTCTTTAGAAGAGGATACCCAGTGGGGATCAGAGAGATTTTCCTTTTCCTCGCCGATCGCTAAATTACGAGTTGCCTTAACAAAAACTTCCATAGCTAAAGGCATGCAATATATTCAGAGCTATATACAATGTTTGTTTGTACATATTTATATTTGTATAGAGTGTGCGCAATGAAAAAATCTCTATATGGAGAGTAAAGTAGACTAAAACGAGAGAGTATTTGCAATGACAATGCAAACGCGAATGTACGTGGAATGTTTATTCGCTGCAATATGATGCACCAGTCGCAATGTTTTATTGTTTCCGGTTGAATGCCGCAACGACTGAGCTCAGCAATATTACTTGACGATTGTTTTTAGTAAATACAAATACTATACTCGTATTGTACTGACAATTATTGTATTAAATGACAATTATAATAATAACAACACGGTGTTGTAAAAAATGCCGCCTGGCGCCACTCCATGAATGTCACATAAACAACAACAAAATTACCATAGTCATCACAATAAAGCTTATTGCTTATAGTGATTATTTTCAGTAACTAGATATACTTCTATATTTATGTATGTAAATTTTCTCTCACAGTTGACTTTTTTGCATGGTCTCTATCGCACTTTACAACGCTGCAATATTGCTAGGGGGGTTTTTGCGAACGCGCTGTGTATTAACTAGACTGATTCCAGATAAAAGCAAGGAATTTCGGACTGCTACTGACGAGCGAAATAAAAAGTGTTTTTATGCGGGTAGTTCGAATAAATTTGAGCCTTGAGCACTTATTGCAGCAATTCGGGACGTATGTCAATAATCACACGTGGAATATTCTTTTCCCTGCACGTACTTCGGATATTATTTTCTGAAATATTTCAATAAAAAGAAGTAATTTGGTCCCAAGTCAGGACTCTACGGCGGAAGACTTATCAAATCGATATTTTGAGTGCTCAAAAATGCAGTTGTTTCAGTCGCCATCGTCGTGGTGAAGAGTGACCAGTGTTCAGCGGTTGTCTTTCTTGATATCTTGAAAGACAGACAACTGACAAGCAAATGATTGTGTACAACTTCCAAATTTACTGTGTTGTGTTCTTCTAGTGGTATGGTGGCGATATGTCCAGTTTTTCCCAAAACTAGGGAACCGCGAACAACTTTTGTTGGATTAGGGTTACCTGGAAACACCTATTTAGTCGACTCCTGTTTCGGGACCATACGCGTAAATCCACGATGCAACACCTCTTATAATATCATAGACATTTAAAACTTTTCTGAACTAATCAACATAAGCCTTTTTTGGAGCGATTCGTCTTCGAGTGATATATCTTCTTGAATCTTGAGTTAATCGATAAACACTCGCCTTTGACGGAGTTTCGCCGCCCAGAATTGAATTAAGTTCATCGATGCACTGCTGTTGGGTTAATCCATATCGAAAGTTGTAAAAAAATATTCGTGCGAAAATATTTGCGATTTAATTCCATTTTTTTGCCAAGATGAATATTTTAAGTTACTGTAAACAACACAAATAGCGCTCGTATGCCAAAACGTTTTGAGTTTGCATACCATAAATAATGTCAAATTTTACGATGAAGTTGTGAGTTGTCAGATTACACTATTAGGGTAGTCAAATCCCGAAATATAAAAGACAATCTATGTTATGCGCTCACCAAAAGTTCTCTTCAATAAAGTAATTACATTGTTGGATGTATGGCATGTAGCGCCGTCTTGTTTGCATCAAAGATCGTTCACATTAACAGCCTTCAATTGAGACACGAAAAAGTCTCTAGTTTTAGATCTGCGTTCCTCTTTGAGTGTAAAGTTATGGCCGCCTTCATTTTTGAATAAATATATGCTAGATCAATGATTCTTTCCGTCCATAGAGCACATCAAAAGCTGATGTTTTGAGTCAACATTGGCTTGTGTTTTATCATCACTCCAATTGAAACAATTTTGCTATTAACGAACCCATTAAACCAAAAGTGAATTGCAAAAAATAATACCAAAAATGGTCGCACGACTCGAATCATTATTTTGATAATAGATTTGCATGATTTACAACTGAAAAAGAAATGGCAAACCAAACTTAGTTTAAATCAAATAACACCTAGCAAAACGACCAACTGCAAAAAAGCAATGCTTCATTGAAAACCACAAATCCAAAAAACACCCTTTAGTCAATTGTACTGCCATATTTGAGCTGTTGCGGGCTATTGGATGACAATGCGGAATTCAGTCATGTTTCATTGTTCCTGTCTGTATGTACCTTTGTAAATGCTTTCACACTTGTGCTTTTGTTGTGTTCGCATGAATAAAATTGTCGCTATTGTTCAAAATATGCAAAATGCATTACAATACTAACACAACACATAAAGACAAAATCAATTGCTTACGACTTACTCACACTTAACAATCAATTGTCTAACTGTCTAACTTACAAATGTATTTACATACATATATGTATATGCATGGGAACATATACATACCCACATGCATTTATTGCTGCGGTGGAGCATTAGAATAAGTGTGACACAGGGAAGTGGAATAGTTAAGAACGCACATTTAGCACTTTGATTAAATTGTTTGTTTGCTTGACATTATTTCCCACAATTGATTGTTTGTGTGTGATTTGTAACTATGAAGGCGGTCATGTGAGTGCAAATATTCGCTGAGAATAACTAGCAGACTAACTGACGGGCTATACGAATATGTACGAATTATATTTACTAAATATAATTTGATTTCATATATATATTTTAGTAATAACAACCTGAGCCCTCGGTTAATACTATAGAACTGTTTTCTGTAAGCATTTGAAATCATTCGTCCACTTAAACTCTAAACTGCCCTCACTCTAGTAACTGCTTCTGAAAGATTCTCGTGAACAATTTCGTGTGTACTTTTGCTGAATTCGGCTCATCTGGAAACACCCAAACAGTCGTCTGCTGTTGACTTTCGGGCTCGTACTCGTAAATTCACGATTCATCACCTGTCGCGTTGTTTCGAGGCACTGCTATCGTATTTTTTAGTATTTCTTTTGGAGCGATTGACAGATTGTTTGGGATCCAACATTGTTTTACAGTCAAATGTTCATGCAATATGAAATGTCACATTAATGTCCTTAATTGTCTCAATACGGTACGGTAGACCACATGGCGATCTTGCAATCATAGTGTGCGCACAACATCAATAGTTTCCATAAAAACCATATATTTTGAACGACCTTCACGAAATTGGTTTGGAAGTGATCTGCTACCTCGATTGAATTCATCACAACATCGATAAACCCTCGTCTTTGATGGAGTTTCGTCGCCCAGAATTGAATTAGATTTATAAATGAGGAATGCACCGCGACCTTAGCTCTATTGTGCCCATAGGAATTGAATTAAGTTCGTTGATGCACTGTTGCTGAGTTACTCAACTTCGAAAGTTGTAGAAATAGTTGTACGAACATCGCAATTAAATTTTTTTTTTTTTTGAAGATGAATATTTTAAGTACAAATAGGGTTGGTATGTCGAAACATTCAGGGTATAAATAATGTCAAACTTTACGATATGGTAGTGAGTTGCCAGATTAAAATACTAGGGTCATCAAATCCCGCAGTATAAAAGGCTAGCAACGTAATTATATTGACTCAATCTGAATAAATGCATTGGAGATTGCCTTGAATAATAACCCATGCCTACTTTTGTGAAGATATTTTGCCAAATAAAAAACGTTTTCTATACAAGAACTTAGTTTTGTTCTATCACTTTGTATTACAATCATATATTATGGTAGTCCGATCTGGACAATATATTCAGAGATTGTAGTATTGCCATGGGCAGTAATCTGTATTAAATTTTGAGAAGATATTTTGTCAAATCAAAAAGTGTTCCAGTTCCGACAAATGTGCTTCTTGTGGAGAAAAGGTGTACAACTTTATATAGATATCTGAAAGACTGAGACTAGTTTACGTATATACAGATACATAGATGGGCAGATGAACATGGCTAAATCGACTTAGTTCGCCATGTAGCTTGTCGCCGACGTTTCCTTCTGGGTGCAAACTTAATAGACGCTCTTCAAGCTTAATGCTCTTTTCATCCGTGACCTATCCCCGAACGGAGCTTTTAGTTTAGGGTAGACAAGTTGCAGTGGTTTGGAAAGCTAGATTTTTTCTTGTAATGTGTGAAAACTACTACCTTTCTGGGTATTCTTACTTCAAATTTTATCAGCATACATATAAGAAACCCTCGACTGATCTTTTCTTATATAGTGCCTTAAAATAGCATTGAAAATGCCTATGCCTCTATGAAGCCTTTGGAGTCTCCCGATCGCTTTATTTTAGAATAGTGCCCATAATTCTTCAGATTTTCTATTGTATTATTGTTATTGTGTTTAATTTTTTGGCTACAGGGTAAAGAAACACATAAAAGCTGTTCTCATACGAAAACACAACCAAATGACCCTATATGACCCACTTGAGTCATTTGTTTAAAAAATAAAATTATATGTCCATACATATATGTATGCACGACTTATACATATTAATATCGTTTCATTCTTTGAAAATAAATGTTCTAAATACTTCATCAAATTTAGAACAAGAGCAAGTGCTAAGAATAGATCTTATAAATATAAATTATGCGAGTATGTGAAGAATCACTTGGCGAGTCGTTTCTAAGTTAAGTCCACTTCACTTTGTCGGCGCAAAATAGATTTCTGCAAACAAATTTATAGCTGCAATAATAGAAAAGAATTTTAGATGTCATAAAAAATATTTTATTACTTTTTCAACAACACGTTTTCGTGGGTTGAAAATGCGGTAAATTCTCATGTCAACTGTCGAGATTTGTGTACATTAAATGTTGGACATATAGTACTAAAGAAGAGACGCATTAAAATCTGCAACGCTATGATATAGAAGCGCTTGTTATTCTATTTGCTGCCTTAAATTGAGTATTCGACAAACTTAAATTATACCTGGTACAAATGCATCGAAACATTAATTGCCAAATACGAAGGAGCAATGCCAAACATACATACATACCATATACATATGTATATGTTATACTTGGAGAAATAAATTAGACAAGTCAATTAGCAAATAAATAAAAAGGGTTATTAAATTTTCGTTGGTGGTATTGCTTAAGGTTTTAAAGTCCAGAACTTATTATTATATCGGGCTTTTTCATAGGGACGCTACAAAAGACCGATAGGGACAGCAAAAGACGCTTCATTTTTTACCGCTTTTTTGACATTTCTCTTCAGTCAGATTTGCCATTACATCATGGAAAAATATACGATCCAACAACTAGTCGAAATTATTAAAATTTACTACCGGAATTCGGAGTCAGTGGCCTCAACTTCGTCTCCAGTCTAACAATTGAACGCCTAGTGGAAAAATCTGAATCCACAGGCACAGTACAAAATGTTACCGTGCCAGTGAGACAAAAATGTGAACGTAATGTCGAGAATATTGCTGCCGCTAACGCAACAATTAAGGAAGATCAAAATCAGCCTCACTTAAGTCGTTCTCAAACGTTGGGCATCTCCGTGACGTTGTTCTGGCGAATTTTGCGAAGAGATCTTGCCACAAAATCAAATTGATGGAAGAGATGAAGCTACTTGACCACGTATGTTCGTGAACTGGGCTGAGTTTGATGCGATTTTGGGCCGGCCGCGCCATTGGGCCGTACTTCTTCCGTGATAATCAAGATCGGCACGTTACTGTGAATGGGAATCGCTATCGCTAAATGACAGCCGAATATTTGAAGTACATTTGTACATAGCATTGTTTGAAAGGTAGTGTACTTTTTATATGTATATTCGAAGTATAAGTATATGTATATATTCGCATTTACATATTATATATATTACCGTCTACCGAGGATTTTAAGCTATTCTTGAGCCATCTTTTGGATTTCAGGTAAAGTTTTGTTTTTGTCACAAGTACACTCATTAGTTGACATTGTGTTTTTCATACGTATTTTTAAAGATAAACTTCTTGTCAGCTGCATTTGTTCACACTTGAAAAATATTGCAGTTGTTTTTATTTTGCTGTCAAGCGTATTTGTCACATTGACATCATAATTCTCAAATAAGCAGTTGTGAAAATTTTTTTTTTGCAATTTTTTCTGATTTTTTATGACTTTTGAAACTGTTATTTTTGAGTTTGCAAAAATTGGCAAACTTGTGTGGAAATTCAGTTTGACATTGACAGATGTTTCTAAATTCACATACATCGGTATGATGACTTATTTCTAAAAATGTCACGATTTGCGAAAATACTGTCAAAGCATTGATGTTCGCATTTATTTTAGTGTCATAGGTGAGTGTGTGTGCCAATTTTTTGCAAATTTACAAATACTTCTTCAACGAAATGTTTATTGAGCAACAATTATGTGGTCAACGACTTGCCGCCGGTGAGTGACGATATCACTACATATTTTGAGAAATTATGCATTTTCATTTTTATTTATTTATTTATTTATTTATTTATAAAACGTGAAACAATAATACAATTACTTTTCCACGAAAAA
>NW_017535686.1:35061-76174 GCF_001853355.1 Bactrocera latifrons | reverse complement strand
TTTTGTTACTGGATTGTGGAATGGAAAGGTGAGCAGAAGTCCGAATAATTTTTGTAAATGTGGCAACTTCTTTGTTGATATTGTCTGAATAGGGGTATTTTTCGCAAAGGTCGCTGGCAGTATSTTGAAACTTTTCCCAGTTCGCTATATCTGTTAGGAACTTTGGAGTGGGTTGGGCCTTAAAGACATATATTTCTGGTTTACGTGACGTTGACAAATGGTTTGCTGCCGCCTTAACTGCACTAATAACGGATTTGTTTTGCGCCGCTGCTTTAGTTTTGCACTCTTGTGTGTATGTTGTAGATTTGTTGTTGTATGTGATTAATTGATTTGCCCACTTTTTGTAAACGACCAATAAATTTTGTATTGTTCATAAGAAGATCGTGTTTTTTAAGGTATTTTTTATTTTGCAAATTGAAATATTGAGCAGTAAATTGTACTAATTATGGCAAATGGTACATTGGAGTAATCAATACGCGATTTTGAGTAATTTTTCTAAGCTGGCTTGACGAACACTTATCGATTAGAAGAAACGTGATATTTCTAAAAACTTTTGTCAATTGATATTCGTTGCGATTATCTAGAAAGACCCTTACTGTCAAAGCAGCAATTTTGATAGTTTTTTCCTTGCATTAAATATTTGCATAGGAATATTGTTGTAGGATTTTATACTTACTCTCTTACTACTAATTTAATCTATACAGAGAACTATTGAAGGGTCATAATTAAAACGACAATAATGTGAATCATAAAAATCGAAAGAAAATACTACGCATGTATTCATGTATACCATACAGTACATACATATGTATGAACATAAAGCATAAGAAGGTAGCGAAGTAGTCGTTCCCTGAGCAATGCATCGCAATTGACCCAATTCACAATGGGTTCCAGCCGGCCGGAGAAGGCTAAGACAAGTACAGTATAGGACCTGCCACAGCAACGAGTTGATTAAACAACGCGCCATGTCGTCCAGTCTAATCGAGTACACAGCAGGTGATTCAATAATTATTAATCGGAACATGACATGTAAGCAGAGCACTACTTAATAATGTCATAGTGTGATAAAAGTAGCTGTTAATGTCTAATTAAGTAGAACAGAGAGCTCTTCCCAGCACTCAAACATGTCATTTATTTATATTTTTGCAAATATTCTATCTTTGCTGTTGCATTTAGCTTCTGTTTTTAAAACTACTATTACTCATAAAAAGTGAAACTCTTGAAAATAGTGTAAGTTATACACCGATCTGAAAAATTGTTCGAAATTGTACCGATAATCTATGCAAAATTTCGTGAAGATATCTTGTCAAATAAAGCAGTATTATAAGGACTTTAAGCCGATCGGCCCCTTCTCTACCCATATACAGGCGAGGGAGTTGTGGGCGGGAAGAAGCGGTTGAAGGAGAGGAACAGTGAGCTTCTTTATGAATGGGTCTAAGCTTAAGGGAAAGGTTGGTGGAGGGGTTTACTGTCCAGCTTCAAATTTCCTGAGTATTGAAGTGTTTCCCAAGGCAAGGTTGCAGCCATTAAGGTAGCGTAGATTTACTGCTCCGGAGTGCAGCCTCCTTCAGTGAAGTGATTATCCACTCATATAACAGAGCGACGATACTAGTTTTGAACTCATTAACAGTGCATAAAGGATTGCTCAAGGACCCCAGCGGAATCGCAAGAAATTGTGAAGCTGCTGAGCTAACAAAGAATGGAACCCTAGAACCGCTATCGGTAGAATGGGAGCGGGTCGATGCTCCCGTGTCCTCTTGCGTTCTACTACTAGATAGCTGGGCTTCGTGCTGTCACAAAAGACTTTTGACCCAAGCTGTATCGCAAGAGATCCAGTGGTCTCTTTGCCCTTCGTAAAGCTAGCCATCCCCTAGTCATTCCCTATTGGCGTCCTTGCTGTGAGGCTGGCAAGAAGATGAGGATGGGAACGGAAATTAAACGCCTACTAAGCGTTTTGTTTATTTATAAGTTCGAACACATGAGTTCTTCTTTTCTATATCTCTCTAGATCCGCAATCTATCTAACCTAACCTAACCTATATGTTAGAGTAGTGGATATCGGTGGTACAAATGATCAGATTCGTGCTCTGAAAAGCAAAGCTTCAGGTAGATATCTCTAAAACTAAGCGATTAGATCGCGCATATTATTGACTGACGCAGGAGCAGACGATAAACCGACTCAACTTTTTAAGCCGATCATATTTTATATGTTCTCCGACGTTTCCTTCAGGGTGTGGTACAAAAATATGTTGGATTTCCGAGAGGAATTTCTAGTTGAAAACTTATATAATTCCCCTAATAGGGACGAAAAAAAAACGGGAAGACATTTACATACTTATTTGTATGTAGGCATGAACTACTTATGAATATACACACATACATATATTTTGCCTATTGTAATGTAAACAATTATTATACAAGTACGTGCATACATATGCGAATAAAATGTGGCGCACTACTTTGAGCTTAACACTTAACACACTGTAATGTAAACTAGTTGGACGGTGCTCTTATTATATATTATAGGGAAGCAAATGGCTGAAGTCTATGCGACGCCTCGTGAGAAGCGACAAAACAAAACTACAAATACAAACCCAGCAAACATCGTTTATCTAAACGGCATAACGAAATCTTAACGGATATTAGAAGCTGTTTGGAAGAAGCGAGGTAGAAACATCTCAACACATCATTTTTCTTTTTTTTTTGCTTTTGAGCTCACACTTTTAGATATGGCACTGCTGATGTGAGTGGAAATTAAACGCCCAATCAAATATGTATTGGACTCAAGTCGCTCAGTCCAGTCACAAAGTGTACGCTTAAAGCCGAGCCGTGCGCATTTTCCCATTCATGCAACACGCGCATTTAAGCTCGGCTTGGCTTGGAGCGTCCACTTTGTGGCCACCATTATAAGATCGGATTCATGAGTTCTACATATCGTAGTTCATGTGCGTTCAGTATCTTGAGGATCGAGCAGCAAACCTAACCTAACCTAACCTAACCTTACAAATACAAACACAATTATTAGAGAATTTTCGCTCATTACATTAGAATTGAATTGGTGCAGTTTTTTTTTTTTTGTACACGATACTAAAAGTTTGTGCTTGCTGGGCATAATCAAAATTGTATATTATAAAACAAAAATGCTGATATAACAACAAACAATCACTGTTATAATCAAGTCTTTGTTGGTATGTGTGTGCTCTGTGTATTGAAGAAGTAGTGGTACTGCTTCTTATCAAGTGATACACACTCAATCTTGGACAACAATACAAAAAAAAAATGTTTTCTAACAACCACATGGCAGTGAATAGTTGATAAGAACGACAAATAGCGCGAGTAAACATGTTAGCTGACCGCCGATCGCATACTGGCAAACTCGAATGTGTGAATGCACATATACAAACGCATATATGCACACAAATAGCAGTTTAGTTAACGCCGGCAATTGACCAATCAGCGTGGGCCGTCGAGGGCTCTACTAAGCGCAACATATTGATATATTACATACGTACATACATACATATGTAAATATGCATATAATTATAACTGTACACTTCTGGGATTAGGCCTTCGCAGGCAGGAACTCACGTTAAACCACAACGGACTCTGTACACACCTTTGTATGCTTGTATTGAGATGCAATAGTTACTCCCCGTTCAAGGTGTACACTTTCTTAACCACACCTACCGGCACAGACCCTTTGGTACCACAAGTTAGCAGTCTATCTAAAATAAAATGGCACAATGCGTGAAAAATTTTTACAAAGGAAAGTTCTACCAACCAGCTACCTTTCAACAACATAAATTTAAATAATGTGCAGCTGAAAAAAAAAAATATATATTTGTAGGATCTTTTATTTTTAAATTCGGGGTCCTTTACTCTTTATTGATGGGAATATGAAAGCTCAGAAGTATGGAGAAGTTGTTTCTCATTTTATCGTAACGGTCGTAGAAGAACAATATGGGCATATTTCTGAGACCATGTCCCAGGACGACTCAGCACAGTATCATTGGACTAAATCGGTAAGTGTTATATAATATGTTATTTAATCATCGATATATCGTAATGTTTATGTATTAGAAGAATATCATCTGTCTATATTTTGCTTTTTATGCAATTTCAGAAAATGTTTGCAGACTTTGGAATATCGCATATGGCATGGTCAAAAATTCTCCCGTTTTGAACCCGATTGAGAGTCTTTGGCACGCCATGAAAAGAAAGCAGCTAAATACGGGCCAAGCTCAGAGACAGAACTGAAAAAATACTCAATAAGGTATGGGAGCAGGAATTTTCAATCGAATGCCTTGAAAACGTCGTTGTTTCGAAGCCTACTAGGGTACTAGGCCAACTAATGTTAGGGGTCTGGTTAGAATTTGTTCAAAAACAATTTTTCTTTTTCGTCTTAGGGCATTTCCGATGGGATTCCACGTTAACTCTACCTACATACATATAACTTATATGTATATCTACCTACACTTAGCAGTCGTAGCAAAATACTTGGCATTGTATTGTTAGTAAAAATTCGGAATGGAACAGCTTACAGCTCTTTTATTCTACCTGCAGTTAAATTTAAATACCCGTCTTTCGTCTTTTAAGGCAGTTTAGGCAGCTTACTGTTAAAAGCTTGCAGATCAAATTTGGAACTAAACGAACCTTTAGATCGGATATGCTACGATTTTAATTCTCATGCCTACACATTTTATTTAAATTTTATTTAAAGTGTTATATTGCTTTCTCTCATAAATACAATCTGAACAATTCATTTTAGCTTAATCTTAAATCTGAGCTGTTGAAATTTTTGTTTCTGTAGCTGAGAAGCTCTACTCATTGCCCGACTTCCAATTTCGGACGTACATATACGAACTTAGGGTTGGTTGGGTGTGGGGAGGGTAATCATTTGATTATTATAACTCAATAAATACATTTAGCAAATGAACTAAAGAGGTACGGGGACAACAGCTAAGAGTAAACCGCTAACTCTTGAGTTGTAGGCCCATAATTCCGGCCACTTTTTACCAAAAGCATTAAGTATAAATAGTATTCCTTGTTGACAGTTTGGGCGGTCGGAAGTAATTCGGATTGTACCACACCTCGATAATAGAAGAAAACTGTCAACATAAACTTGATTTTTGGCTACTACTTGTAGTAGTACTTGTAGATAGGATACTTAAATGTAGAAGTACTTGAAGATAGGTTTTTTTTTTTTGAAACTTACCAGTCTCGTTGCGGCCCAAAGCCACCGGTGATGTGCGGATAGCATTGCGGCTAGGCGCCGACGCCGCTGACGATGCCGCAATCGCGTGTGATGTCTGTGCATTTATCGATGGCAGAAATAGTGATAGGAACGACAGAATAAGTAGTAACTTATACAAAATTGTTAGATTTGGCATTTTGAAGTAACGCAAATGTTGTAATTGCAATTGTAGTGATGATGAGGAGGCGATATTGCACGCCTTGTGGTGGCTGTGCTGCTGTTGCAAAGCATTTTGTCGATGTGATGTTGGTGGTGTTGTTGGCGATGGTAATATAAAATTGAAGTAGTGATGTACATGTTGTTGTTGTTGTTGTTGTTGTTGTAATATCTGTGATTTTTCTTGTACTGTACGGTAGCTAGTGTGATGTTGCGATTGCGAGCATATAACGTTACTTAAATATCTATTATTATAGCTAGTCTGGTTGGCGTTAGCATTGGCGTATTGTTGTTGTTGCTCGGTTCGTGATGTATTAAATATATTTGCATAACTATTGTTACTATTGACTATATCCATTATATTATTATTTGCATTATCATTATCATTATTATTATTGTAGTAGGAATTACAGCGAATTTGTTGCATCAGTCTTGAGGGTGGAGGACGTTGTTGTTGTTGTTGTTGTTGTTTTTGTTGCGGCTGCTCTTGCCACGCGAGCATTTGCAGTTGTGCTTTTTCATTTGCATGTCTTTTATTGGATTTCGTATTCGTATTACAATTTCTCCTATGTCTACTGCTAATATTACTATTTGTCGTGTATTCTTTGTTGTTGTTGTTGTGGTTGCTACTATTGCTATTACTATTGTTTTTGTTTTTGTAAAGAAAACTATGGATTTTTTCGTGTACAGGATGCAAAAGTTGTACCTGAATGCACAATAATAAAATCTGAAAAGTGCGCAGAGCTTTATCGAAGAGCGCAGGCGCAGACGAATTTATACTTGTGGTTGTTGCTGTTGCAGCAACCGGATTTTTTTGATGTTGCTCATTGCAATTTGTACAGGTTGTATGAACTAATGATGATGAAGATGATGGTGGTGACAAAGTGAACGCTGCAGTTGTTGTGGTCAACTCTAAATCTGTTGTGGTTGTTGTTGTATTTAGCATTGGCGCTGCATATGATGGTGTTGAACGTGTTGGCGTCGTTTTCGTTGTTGCTGCCAATAAATCAGCTACTGCGAAAGGTGTACCCAAAGCAGTTGCTGTTCCAGTTGACATATCGTTGGTGTGCAAGAAATTGTTGCTGCTTCCTTGTCGCTTTTGCTGTCGACAGTTGCAACATACAAACGCCAACGCCACTGCGGTCTCCTTAGTAGATTGCGCCGATTGCTGCTGCACCAGTTGTTGCGTCAGTGATTTTGATGTAGTGCCATCACCGTTAACTAGCTTTATTGTTTGTGTTGTTGCATGCGGCAGTTGCACTGAGCGAGGCCTGCAACTGTCTACGCATTTGCCGTCGCATGCACAAGTATTGTGCTGCACAATGAGCAACTGCTGATCGTTGTAATCGGGTTTAGCTACGTGTGTTGTTGCACTGGTTGTTGTTGTTGTTGTTGATGATGATGAGTTAATCGTTGTGCATCTGCTGTGTGAACTTTTATGCTGCGCCACTTGTCGCACACTGCTGCCATTAAAATTGACTATTGTTGTAGGTGAGTAATTGCTACAACAACACGCGCAACACTCCTCCACTCGCTGACGGCAGATGATACAAACGCTGCAACAGTGGGGCTCGCTTTCGCGCATTACCAACGTCCTGTTGTCAGCAACAGCTCGAAACTCCTGCACTCCTCCTCCCGTATCGGTGGAGTTTTGTGTACGCTGCGCCGCTGCTGCCGCCGCCGACCAACGTCGGCCGCGTTCTGCACGCAGCGCATTGTTGTCAAGCCGTTGCCTCGGCATATCGACGCGAACGCGACTGTGCTGGTGATCCTGTTCGGCCCTCAAAATCAAACGCTCACAATTAACATCCATTTTGGCTAATTACTTTTGGACTAACTTTTGACATTGACTTAGATTTCCCCTTTTTGGCGCATTAAATTCTAGGGGAATTCCGTGTAGCAGTATTTTTACTTTGCTAATTCAGTGATTAAATGTTGCCAGGGCAACTCTGTGTGTTCTAAAATAGTCTGTATTCTCGTGAAATAACAAATTTTGAGGTTGGTTTTCACTTTTCGCGATACATCAAGTTCCGTTCAATTGCATCATCGTATTCGTCACGTCGTTTTTTTCGTATGTATTTCGGCATTTTTTGCACAAACAACGAGGTTAACTATAAAAAAAAGAATTTTAAATAAAATATTAGTTAAGCGAAACAAAATCATTTGTGTATAATATATATGTACGTATGCATACTATGTGCTAACTGTAGTTTTTAGGCAAGTACTAATGATGATTTTATAAGGGATAAGTAACATAATTAGTTTAGTAAATGCAGTAATTTAATCTACTTCTTTTCCGATTTCCATTCAAAATTGGTACATTTGAACTTCGTGCGCAAATCGAATCGATAAAAATGTTTTCTCTAGATTGCTACAATTGGATTGATCATGTGAAGTTTGATCTCCTTATATGTATCAATTAATGTGTACTTAGTAGCACAAAGCAGGCAGTGAAGGTCGTGCGATCGACTATCTATCTCTGAAGTCGACTAACCAGATGCATAGAAGCTTTACTGCGTAGAGTAACATTCGTCTTAGTACTAAGAGAGGCTGCTCACTGGGTGGAGTTCTATCCCCCTCTGCTATGGAGCCCAGTTGTAGATGAGTTCCTTGAGTTGCTCACTAGCAATGGGATTCGATGACAGTGGTACCCCGATGACATTGTCATAATGGCGCAAAGTAAATTTGAAAACACTCATTGCGAAATAATTCAAAGGGCTTAAGTTGTCCCTTTTACAAAGCGAAGATGTCTTTCGGGCTTGATTCCCCTAACACTCGGTGGCAGGGAGTTGGAGATGTCTAAAGGGTTAAATTCCTTGGCTTCACATTAGACTTAACCTTACAGTGCGGTAGGCATGTGGATTTAATGGCTGTCCAAAGCCACCATGGCACTCATGTTATGCAGATGCCTAGCCGGCAGATCCTGTTGCCGTAAGCCAGGTATCATAAGATGGCTGTATATCAATCGCCACCGCAACTAACTTAATCAGCGTATCGCTATACTTAGCGACAGTTAAGCGGTACTAAACGCGTTATCACGGTATGAGGTTAAAACGCATTTAGTGGAAGAGTATATAAGAAGGCTGAACCGCCTATCAGTGTACAACCAGGTGCACCTAATCTAGGTGCCGGGGCATAAAGGTATAGCCGGCAATGAGTTAGCCGACGAACTACCCTCTTTGTGGCAATTTCCAGGATGACAAGGCCAGAACCATGCTTTGCAGTGCGGTCACACATTGTAAAGGACCAGCTTCGCATAGAGGAGAGAGAGGGGAGATAACAGCATTGGCAGCATAGCACATTTCTGCCAAGCTACTTCTGGGAGGATACAACCTTTCAAGGTTTAAGAAAATGATCAACAATATAAGCGGTTGTAAGCGAGATCCGTGACGAGGTAGAATTCTACATGCATCAACGCATAATTACTGGTGACGAGACGTGGGTTTATGAATATTATATCGAAAGTGTCCAATAATTTAGTGAATGGCGTTCCGGAATGAACGGAAACCAAAACAAAAAATCGCCAGATGTAATACACCCACTGTTTTTCCAGTATCCGAAACACTTTTCATAAGAAATTTTGTTTTATCTCTTCGATCGACTGGAAACAGGTTCTCTACGGAGCAACAATTTCAGTTTGGGAACAGAAAAAATTAGACGGCGCCAAATCTGGTGAATACGGTGATGGATTGATGGCGTTTATTGCGGTTTGGGCTTTAAATTCGGTCACAATCATACTCTTTTGGAAAATAATTCAGCTTTATCGGTTTGTCAGCGCATTTATTGAAAAGTACTCTCGAACTAGATAGACTAGGTTATAGAGAGCATAAGTAATTGTAATCATCGCTAATTGTATTCCAAATTTTACTACATGTCTTACATTTATCGTTGAAAGCCTTTAGCAATGGTATGATATTGTGACTTTTATGTAGAACTATTTGAGAAACTATCGGGGGCCGCAGGAAACAGCGCTTACAGTGCAAACTAGATACGGTGAAGGAGAAAAAGATATAAATATTTATGCGTAAAAGTCTAGAACGAGTTATTAAAAAGATTATGTGGGCAATATAAATATCAATAAAAAAATTAGGTACGACGTTAACAAATAGCGTAAATAGCGTAACAACAACTAACCGTAGTGGCTTGCAAATAAAGAAATATTTATGTCGCAACTAATTGCCATGGAGGCAGATTGATACCATAATTGAGCGCAAATTCTAGGCAGTGTTACGCTCAACGCTCAACGCAGAATTTCTAATTGCAATGCATTTTTGCATATGAAATGTCAACTGCATTTTCGATTATATAATATAACGCGTAACTTTATACCCTCGTAACATGTTGCACAGGGTAATAATAACATTGTTCATGGAATAAAATTACGCCAACGATTTTTTCCAGTTCTTGAAACACTTTTCATAAGTTGTTTTTAAATCCGTAAATGTGTTAAATCTGGAAACTGTGTTTTTGAAGCCGGTTGACAAAATTTCTCGAGAACTACTCAACCCATTTCATGAATTTTTACACAGTTCTTTGAGATACAATTTTTAAAGACGTGGACGAAGGATTTTTTTTCGATTACAACTATTTGAAAAAAATTCGCGAAATTTTTACAGAAATTTTAATTTAAAATTAAATGAAAATAAAAAAAAATGAAAATTTAAAATTTAAGTTTAAAATTTTTTTTTTCAAAACTTTCAGAATTTCTTTATTAATGTTTTTTTTTTAAATTTTTTTGTAAGAAAAAAGTTTTGAAAAAATGCTACTTTTTACCCGAGGAAATGTATATAACCCCTTAAATTTATATGCAACTCTTTCAAAACAAAGCTTTGCCAAAATCTGAAAATATTCCTTCTTCGCGAATTGCAAATAAATAAATATATTCGTTTGCATGCGAACTAAGCTCGTCCTTACTGCATTGTTTGTGTGCTAGTTATATACACATTTCTCGCCGTACTCCATGTCTGTGCTTCGGGTTTCATTCATGCTTTGCCAACAGCGTAGTTTTAATAGTGCACAGTACGTATGCAAATATATGTATATATGTATGTAGATATGTTGGTGAATAAAAATGAAGTGGAAAATAAGTTACAACAACCAACAATCTATAAAACGTCACCTATGACGCGATCGTCTGTATGTTTGTGCCAGGCTTTTTAGGTAAGTAGTCGGCGCCGACGTCAATTAGGCAAGGCTTTATCAAACAACAACACAATATGTTTCTTGCAACTATTGCGTTAAGTTTATTGAAAATCAACGTTTTGCATTACTTTTATTTGCATTTGATGATGTTTTATTTGGCTGATGACACTCAGCCGTGCAGTAAAATCATCACACTTTTTCTTGGGTTTTGTGTGTCTACCATAAAATGCAGTGTTATGCTTAAATTGTGCGCATTTAATTAATTGCAGTCGGCAAAATTTCGAATGTGATTCACAGTTCATTCATGATTAACAGTTGGTATCTTAAAATCGATTTTGAACTTGAAGTTCGAAAGAAGGCACCTTTATTATTATTTTGATTTTGATCGGTCAGTTTGAATGACAGCTGTAGGCAACAGTAATATGATCTGAACAATTTGTTCGGGGATTATATAATAGCGTTGCCCTAGAAAATAAGTTAAATATTATGAAGATAGCTTTTCAAATAAAAAAGTTTTCCACATGAAGACTTTTTGGGTTTTGATCGATAAGTTTTTATGGCAGCTTTATCTTATTGTATCTATTAAAAACCCCTACAATGTATTTCTTGGACCAGCTAAACACCCAGTAAGCAAGCTTTTAAGTTGAGAAAGCAGCTTTATGACCAGTCTGATAACAATCTTGAGCCTGTGAATGTGGATTGTGTAACAGCGATTTGTTACGAAGACAAAGTTTGCCATTCGACCACGAGCGGCACGATCCATTAGTCTTTTCTCGTCGTTCTCTCGCTTACAAAAATCGGTTTGGGCGACAAAAAGAGTCGTGGTTTGAACATAGCTCTATATGTGCATATACTTAGTTTGTATTTTGAGAGGTATAGCTGATGCACTCTCAATTGGTTTGGCATAAATATATAGCACGACTGTTGCTAGACTATTTGTCCATCCTTTATCTCTATCGCATATGCTTAATAACAACAATGTCATCAATCACTCGTAATATCGCCTCAACTGTCAATACACACAGTTTTTATTTACATATGTATTATTATTATAATTACTGCAAATGAACTGCATCAATGGCGCCTATGACGCTTCTCGAGGCGGAAGTAACGAAAAACGTATTATAAACAACAATCATTTATGCGTTATATTGCTCCACATGCTCCACATTTTACTAGCAGAGTGAACGCTTAAAGCCGAGCCGTGCGCATTTTGCACTTTGAGCGTCCACTCTGCGGATTGATTTGCATGGAGGCAAAAATACGAAAAAATTGCAAATGGGTGAAATAGTATTCCACGAATCACGCTGAACAACGTCGACGAATTTCATTCCAATATCTCAAAAATTGCCGAAGAAGTTTCTTGTAAGCCGTAAAAGCTAAAATTTGCCTTAAAAATCGCTAGCTCGAAACCGATTTTAGACCCTTAGTCTCTTAGGCAAAGTTGTACAGAATGGTCCGTAGAATGTTTACCCGCACATGCGACTTCATAGATAAAAGACTACTCCTCTATTGTTCATGAATACATACAACAATGTGTAAAGCAGAAAAAAGAGCTAGAGGTTGCGATTTCCGATTGTGTGTTGCTGTTTAAGGGCTGCACATGCCGCTATATTGGGTTAGCTATTGAGAGGTGCAGACATCGAAAACAACATAATAACAAAGGCTAATCTGCGTGGCAAGTTAGTAAATCCACCTGCAATATGTTCCGTTCAGTGCTACTCCATAGCTATTTTGGATGTGTTTTCCGCTATGTAAAAATGTGCTTTCAGAAATGGTACCAGGCCAATAAAAACTGAGATTCGAATGACGACACGGAACAACAACGGAAAATCAAAGATAAAAGTCTGAAACCAACCGCAACAATTATCTGCGACATTTCGAGACAGTGTCTGCGCTGAAGCTGCTGTCCTATTGTTTGCTCTAGTCACTATTATGCGACCAACACTGTGCTGACACAGTTTCGCTGTGCTGCCTGCCCCAAATCCATTCCATCGTTTCGATGACACCAACTTGCTTCCAGGGCTATGACTTGTTGTGTATTGGCATGCTACTGACGTGTCAGTGAGCATCTCTCTCCATTGCTCCACATTTTACTACATACACCGTCGTTGTTTTATCCATCAAAGTTTTATGGTTGTTGCAGTTGTTGCTTGCTACACATAAATTTACAAACTGTATATTTTTGTTGCGATTACAGGGTTGATTTCAGCTGAGTGCAGAAGTTTGCGGTGCTGTTGACGCCTTGCGACATCCGACACCTTCGCGCATTGTGAGTACGTAGCAGTAGCAGCAGCAACAACAACAACAAAAACTTGTGATGACATGCTTTAACGCCTCTGGCAACAACCATATGTAATTGCATTGGTGAATAATCGATATATTGCGGTCAGCTGTGGAGCATGCGGCGTCACTACAACACACCGCCTTACAATTTCCACACGTAAAACGTCAATGATTTTGGGTATGGTTTTGTTGGTGTATATTGTATGCGTAAGTTAACTGATTTTTGTGTAAAATAATTCTTTTAAGCGTAATAAATACCTCCTCGCCCCAACTGGTGCTATGTTCGTACATATCTATGCTTCCTGATGCAATTCGAACGCTTTCTGCGCAAGTGATATACAAATAGTATTGATATTTATGCATATGTACATTGCTGCCTGTGTAAGTACATATTCGTCAACTGCCTAGCTTCATGACTGGCGGCAGCAGCAGCAACAGCAAAGAAATCGTACGTAGCCAAAGTTACCTACTTTTTTGTAGGTCAGAGGTGGTCTTCAAATATATGTCAGTGCAGGGCATGTCCATTTCGAACTTTACATACACCACACGATACAAAAGCTATAAAGAAATCTTTATCCCACTTTTGATCAATCTATTTGTATGGTAGCTTCTTCTTCTTTACTGGCCAGATCCTTCTCCACCTAATCTCTCCAACGGAGCGAAGTCGAATAATTTCAGAGCTGGCGTGTTTTCATCCATACGGACGACATGATCTAGCCAGCGTAGGTCAGTATAGGCTATAGGAGTTTCATAGACAATATTTTTAAAAATTTTGATGCTGCCTTTGACATTAATTGGTGCTAAATTTTTGGCAAATATTAAATAAAAAAGTTTTCATGTAAGGACCTGATTTTAAGCGATCTATTTGTATGGCAACTAGTATGTCTTATATTAGTCCGATATCGGCAGAAATGTGCAGCTTCTTAGTAAAAAAAAGTGGTGTGCAGAATTTCAGATCGCTATCTAAAAAACTAGGGATGTAGTTCGCCTATTTACAGATAGACGATCGTGGCTAAATCGACTGATCCCAAATATACTACATAGATATATATTTTTTAGCATCTCTTACGTTTAGTTCTAGTGCTTTGTGGCAAACTTAATATACCCTGTTCAGGATATAAAATACGGTGTTGGAAAACATTGACATTTGGCAGGGCTTTACTGGTTCGCAGGTGAGTTCACAACTATGCCGTTTCACTGCTGGGTATATGTACACTTATGCATTTGTTGCGAGTGTAACGTGACGCGTCGATTTCAATGACCTAAATTCAGCTGTTTTGCCCCAGACATGGCAAAATTACATTACAGACGACATACATATGTAGGTATATACATTGTATCTGCCCTCACAGCCGACCGCAGCAACAGCACACTTTAGATACATATGTAAATACACTTATACAAATTTTGAACATTGTATATTCACACACATGGCTGTGTTGACAACTGAATTTTATTCGCGATATAATTGATAAATATCAAAAATCATTGTCCTCTCTGCGAAGTCCTTTCAGTATCTTACCAAAATATATGTATGTATATCACCGTATCAGAGAAAGAAAAAATGGCATTTCTTGAATCTACAACTAAGACAATGTACTTTTGCTGATACATATTTCTCATTTAATTAGATAAATTAAATTCTATGAAATATAATATATGGACTTAGTGAGCACACTACTTCGTAGTCTCTAAATATCTGGCATGGGATCGTGGAAACGCCTAAACACTACTCATCTCCTGAAGGTCGTCTTTGATATTTGGCACCGGTATTGAACGAAAACAGTGTCTTTTCTAATTTATCCAGAACAAGTTTAGTGTAAGAACCGATTGGAGAAATGAGGAGGCTTGCTAATCCGCGCACTTTCTTTACTTGCAATGGCTGTGCGGACACAGGAGTGTTTCTTTGGACGTAGAAGTGATAATCCCTTGGACTGAAACTGTCAAGACCCATAAATCGCAATTTAACCATAATTCTTAGACATTCTCGTAAAGTAAACAAGTACTAGCTTTACATCCTTTGATTTTGAATTAATTCGGAATATACATACATACATACATATATGTACATGTAACTATTAAAACAACCAAACAATGTAAGCACTTTATTGTTTTTGAGAAAAATACGTAAACGTAAACGTACATAAGTACGTACGTAAGTGTAAACAATGTGTATATGTGTGAGCAATATTAAATGAAAACTACGCAAAAAACAACTGCGCATGCGCCGGCAATTCTACTACGTAATACTAAAAGGCAGTAATGGGAGACTTTTCGGTGGCAAGCAGAAGTAGTTGTCTATATCCATAGAGCATGAATGGTAGGAAAGAGAAGTACAACATTTTCGCATCGCCGCTCCTCCACACCTCTATTACGACTACATATGTATGTGAGTATTAAAACGGTACAAATGCGTAGATTTGTACATAGCCATGGTGCAGATGGGCTCCTTTTGACTAGGACACTCTTATATAAAAAATTGACATGTTTTGTGAAATATCTATAAGAGAAGCGCATGATTATCTATTGGCTGGTAGATATTAGATTCAAGTACAGTTATGTATGTTTTTATGTACATACATATGTACGTATGTATAAAAGTGTAACCTGTCTTCTATTACTTTTGAAGGATTAATGGATGGAGACATGTGTACATACATACATGTACATACATATGTATGCATGCACGAATTTTTTTTTTGTTTTTTTATGTGTGTGTGCTTAGAATAGTCTGAATGCATTCAGTTACAAGCCCTGTGCAATGTTTGTCGCCAAGTCCTTCCCTTATGATTTAGTTGTTTTAGGGTGCATTTATTTGGTTCGCGTTCTAGTGGTTCATTTAGTTTTGAAGTACTGTCGTTATTGTTGTTGAGTTTGGTTTTAGCGCATATTTCGCAAACCGCGTTCCACTCTTCTGTTGATTCAACCATTTGGTCTACTACGTTTTTAGGGATTGGGTCCATACCGAACTCTTGAGGTAACGCCTCTAGCTTGTATTGAGGACAATGGAATAACGTTTGCTCTACGTTCGCAATTGTCTCACCTCCCCAATTATCGCATATAACATAATTTTCATGTCCTGTAAGAATATGTCGAAAACGGCAGGCATTGTGGAAGAACAATTCATGAATATTGTGACCGAATTTAAAGCCAAAAATGCAATGACCAACACAAACAACCACGGTAGTACGTCAGATTTGGCTCCGTGTGATTATTTTTTGTTGTCCAAACTGAAATTGCCGTTTCGTGGTACCTGTTCTCAGTCGATCGCAGAGATAAAACAAAATTCGCTGAAGGAGCTGAAAACCATCCCAAAAAGTGCTTGTGAAATGTGTTTCGAGGACAAAATAAATATTGATGAATAATTTTGCGTTTTATTAACAATGTCAGGGTACTTTTTGTGTCATAATCTCCATACATATGTAGCATACTAACTGCGGCTTTTCATATCCGCATTCTTTTAAAAATGTGATGTACTTATATACATACTTGGACATACATACCGTAAGAACGTTCAACGGTATGGATACTTGAATATGCTGATGAGTTAAGGGAGTTTGTATTTATTTGGGTTAGAGCAGTGTAACCTTGAACTAGTTGTTAACCATCACATGCTAATGCTTATTAAATTTTTTGATCTTCGGGAAAATTAGTTAAATGCAAATATGTACATACAACACATAAGTATGTACATATGTATATATGTATATCAGACCAAATTGTTTTAAGAGAAATAACTAAGAAAGTATTTTCGAATACATAAATAATATCTTAAAGAAACTCCCGCGAATTTATAAAGCATAGAAACAGCTTGTCTTTTCATCAAGATGATCCAAGGAGTCTTCCAAAGTAAACAGTACTTGAAAAAAAAAACAGAGAACAAATGATTTTCTCGGTAAAACCAATTTATTTTATTCAAAATAGTCTTTTTCTGCTTCAATACAGCTTTTTGCACGGTCCAAAAGCATGCCGAACGAGTGTTTTAGCTCGTTAACCGGTATGGCCGCCAGTATGCCGGTGCCAGCCTTTTGAGTGGCCATTACGGCAAAAAGGAAAAAATCGTACGGTGCCATATCAGGAGAATACGGGGAGTGGTTAATAGTTAAAATGTGATTTTTGGTCAAATAATCGTCCTTCGATTGTTGAATTCTGAGCAATTTTTGGTCGTCAGTCAATTCGTGCGAAACAAACCGTGCACACACCTTTCGTAAGCCCAAATGTTCGCCAAAAATGCGATAAATCGATGTTTTGGAGATGTGCAATTCCATTTCCATGAATTTCAATGATGATTTCGGCTGATTTTTGATGAAAAACTCGTGCACTCTGCTACGGGATAGGCAATCATCGCCGCAAACTTGTTTCAGCAATTGAAATGTGTCGGCAAAAGTCGACATATAGATGGCGTCACCAGGACGAACGCACCTTGTATTGCGGACAAGAGTCAGGCTCGTTCAGATAGCTTTAAGTTTTGCATCACTGCACTAAAAAAAAGCATATAGCTTTCAGATCGGACCCATTTTTGACTTAATGGCTTCTAAGTAAAACAATTGAATTCGCAAAAATTGGTATATTTGAGCGACATTTTATTCAAATCATAAATGACATAAAAAAAACAGAATACACTTTGACAAATTTGAATGTTTTTTTTCATTTTAACATCACGTCGTTCTTAGCGGTAGACCCGACTCTTTACTTTCATTAAGTTATGGCGTTGTTCCTACATATGTATGTATGTGACTGGACCTTGTTGTGTTTTTATACCCTGAAGAGGGTACATTAAGTTTGTCACGAAGTTTGTAACACCCAGAAAGAAGCTTCGGAGACCCAATATAGTATATTTATAAATGATCAGTATGTTAAGCTGATTCTATTTAGCCATGTCCGTCCGTCTGTCCGTTTGTCTGTATATATACGAATTAGTCCCTCAGTTTCTAAGATATCGTTTTGAAATTTTCCTAACGTAATTTTCTCTTCAAGAAGCAGCTCATTTGTCGGAAATGCCGATATCGGAACATTATAGCATATAGCTGCCATACAAACTGAACAATTAGAATCTAGTGCTGGTATGGAAAACTTTTGCATTTGACGATATATCTTCACGAAATTTGACTTTAGCACACAAATACAAATTTGACATATAGTTACTAAAAGAAATGCACCTGTTCAGGGTATATTAGCTTCGGTGCAGCCAAAGTTTTTTCTTGTTACTTTACAAATCCGCAAATTGTGCATTAAAGTTGTAAAGCAAAGTATTTATGTAAGCCACTGTACATACATGCATATGTACATAAGAACTTATACATATATACATATGTATGTATATATGAATGTTTCTGTAATACTTTGTATCAGGAAGTTCGCACTTAACTTCAGCGCCACTGTGGCGGCATCACCTTGCAACTCACAACAAAAACAAAAAATAAGTAAGTACATATCAAAATATGTTTTCTGGAACTTTGTATTGAGAACATAAAAAAAAGAGCAGCAACCGACAACAACAAAGTATGCGCATACTATTTTGCTCGCTACCCTTAAACGGCAACCACCCAAGGGAGTTGCGAAAAAAGTGAAGCGATATCTCACCAGCGGCAGTGCTGTTGAAGAGGTCAATACCAAAATAAGAGAGTGTTTGCATGCTTCTGTCCAAAGAGCTGTCGCGGCAATCAAATCATACTCCTTCATACATAAAGATAGTTTTCGTTAGATTATGTTCACATGTTGGACATTTTTTGACGACTTCGCCGGTTTTTGGAGACGAGTTCAGATCTGGAGTGAACAAAAACATAAACAAGATCGCTTCGCCTCTTCTTGTCGTCCTCTCATTTATAAAGCAATTAATGTAGATTACAGAGAAATTTCAATTGCGGAGCAGCGTGTGAACTGTCAAAACCTAATAAAATACGATAAGTGGATTTCACCATAACTAGCTCGGAACAAATTCTAGTTGCGGGCAATAAAAGTTTCCTTGTATGAACCTGCTGAAAGTGTACACATCAGAAGGCAGCAATTGAAGAGAGCACGCGAGAGGAAAGAGCGAGTTGTTGTGGCTTTTCGGCGACCGAACCACCTTCTGCTTGATTCACCTGTCGCGTCCCCCTGGAACTGCTAACACGCATTTACGTTATTGACGCCGAACATTATTTATGATGGAGAAATACGTACATACACACATATGTACGTATGTATGTATATTTCATTAAATTCGTTAAAATTTCGGTTGCTCGTTTAAATGCTTCCACCAAAGCCACCTTTATGTAAACATCATATACTACGCACATTTTTGTATATGTTTCTACATAAATATGTATATATGTAAATCAGCCAAAAAAGAGAACAGACACACACGTACAGGCAAAGACTCATACTTACATACATATATATATGTATGCGCTGGAGTGGGTTGGGGTCGGTCCACAGGTTTGACATGCTTTTGGGTGGGATGCCAAGTACTGAGCAAGGCATGTCTGCCTGCGTCTTTGAATCGGCTGGGAAAGTAAACAAAAACTAATATTCCGACATAATGACGCTTGAGCATATGTATGTACATATATGTGTATTTATGTATATGTATATAAATATGTATATCACCAACGGTCGTAACTGGAGAATATTGGCGAAAAAAGTATTGAGCGAAAAGACATTTTGCGCATTTAAAAAATTAAATCAGCTAGAAAGCAAAGAAAGAGAATTCAAATACATGCTGTACGTACATATGTACATACATACATATGTATGTGGAGTGGAGTATACATATGTACATACATACATATGTATTTTGTTTCAGCTGCTATTGATGATGTGATCCCAATGAGTCGCTTGCACACAAGAGCTCGCAGCAGCAGCATTCTCTGTAATAGGTGCCACACATTCTTAGAAAAGCCTTTTTGCACTGTTGTTTCGTGCTGAAGAATTTCATTTGCAAATATGCAAGTGTGATTCACATTGTATATGTATATACATATATACACAATAACATAGATATTTGTAAAACTAGTTAGTTACTAGCTTTTAGAAAGGTGATTTGTGGCAGCAAGGCATACCAACACAGACACATACACCTCACATACACAACAACAAAATGATAACATAAATATATGTATACATATTTTCAGCGATATAGACATACTATATGTACAATAAGTACATACATACTGGGGGTCTGTATAAAAGTACAAGCATACATATACATACATAAATTTGTTTTTTCGTCAGCAGCGTATGTGTGCAGCTGCTCAGTTGTGAGCGTAAAGCGCTTTTTAGTGTATAACGTATACGCACCGCCTCTCTAAACACATATGCAAGCACATGCGCATACATACATATGTATGTAGTATAGAAAAGTAAATGCGCAAATAAAAGCGTTGTTGTTGTTGTTATTGTTGTTGTTGTGGCAGTTGTTTTTCTCCAATTTATGCGCATAGTTGTCGTTCTTGCTATTGTTGTTGCTGCACAGTATTTATATTATTCATATTATTAGTTTTTTGTTTTATTTTATTGTTATTCCACTGTATTGGCTGACGTCGCTGCGCCGGACTACAGCTGCGCAGCAAATATAATCAGCGAGAATCATTAAGAATACATAGTATGAAGCTATGAAGCATAGGCGCTGGCATATTAGCTAACGAACGTTTGGGCAGAAATCGGCAACATCATTCAGCAAACTGGTGATGGGTGGCGCCACCGTTGTAAGGAGCAGAAGGATGGTGTGAAAAATAGACATTTATAGTATATAGCGCATATAAATATGTGCACATGTACATATGTATGTATGTGTGTAGATATTAGAACTATCGAAAAAATTAATGCTAATTTATTAATTAGCTATGTAATGTTGTTGTTTTGCCTTCTGTACAAACCTATAAGAGATGCAAAAAAGTGAGCACTTTCATACGCTCACCCTCACACGCCCACCGTGGTACAAGCGAAGGGGTGAGTTTTCTATGTTAAAGGTCTATTTAARTTCGCTATTTTGCTATACCGTAAATGGAAATGAAAATAATTCTATACATAAGAAACGGAAAAGCATTGAGCCTAAAAGTGCCCATACACGAGACACAAGTGCGTTCGATCGGTATGTGTACGTATGCGGTTTACTCGTGTATGGGCTTGTGCGCGTACCGATCCATGTTCGCGAAAATGTTTCGGGTTTTTACGATCGGTGTGCGCACATGTGTGTTGTGTATGGCGTTGTGTGCGCACAAAATCCCATTTCTCACATGTCGCTGAACAGTGAAGATCGCGGACGAACATTGCAAGTGTTAAGGGGCAGCCTCCTTTAGAGGCTTCAAAAAATCGATTTTTTTGGGAGGGAATGAATGAAATTATTGATTCAAATGAAATTTCTAAGCTTTATAGTTATATATTTTAATATCTTTCACAAATGTTTTGGTTACGAAATCTTTGATATTCTGCCTTTGGGAGGCAATTGCCCGATGCATCATGCACGTGCATTTTTCGGACGGCGGGCAGGATGCAGGTCGCAATTTCTGTCAGAAACAAAAAATTCTAAGAGACTCACATTTTTTAATAACTTATCTTCTAGTTAAAAAAAAAAAAAAAAAAAAAAAAAAAAAAAAAAAAAAAAAAAAAAAAAAAAAAAAAAAAAAAAAAAAAAAAAAAAAAAAATTGAAAAAAGTTTTTTTTTGTCCAAAAGAAATTTTTCTTAATGTTGTTTAAAAATATCTTCAAACTTGAATTTCTTAGTTTATTTAATATAGTTTAAATAGAAGATAGTTTCATATCAAAGATAATTAACTTCCATATTCCATACGTTTAGTCGTCAATTAAGAAAAATCATACAAATGAAAAACCGAGAAATCGCGCGACAAAGTTTTCGCTTTTCGCCCAAGCGCTCATATATCTGCTGGGCGTTCGGTCACTATTTCGCTTCCAGCTTCGCTAATATTTCGAATTCTCATCTATAAATTTGGGACGTATTCTTAGATAATTTTTAAAGAGACTTAAGCAAAAAAAAAAAAAAAAAAAAAATCGATTGGTTGAACCGTCTAAAGCAGGCTACCCCATTAATAAAGATTTCGTATCAGAATTTATTAATCTTATAAAAAATTAATTATGAATTTGGCAAACGAAAAGTGATAAATATAAAAATAAAATTGAGAAAAATAAAAGTTGGAATAACTTACTAACGAAATACGAAGAAATAGATAAAATACATACATTAGAAATAAATTCCAAGAAATGTGCCGCTTTCCGCCTGTGGCACATGTTTACTGTGTGAAGAACGAACGCAAAATGGATTTGTGTGTCGTGTATGGGCGAAAAGAATTCACACAAATCCAACGCACATGAGTGGCGTTTATGGGCCCTATAAGCAAGTTAACGTCTTTGCTACTCTCATAGCAATATCACAAGAGTTTCAAAGTCTGCGATCAACTCTTATTTGTTGCTGTAACAAAAACTTGGCAATTAACCGGAAGTTTCAGAAGCTCAATGGCACGAACAAATTGCAACTATAAATCAAATAAACAGCGGACAACAAGCAGTTATGACGCAATAATAATGAACTCGAGCACAGTGTGCTCAAATCTCGAACGAATTCCGAACTGTAGTTCGTATTATATCCTTTCGGATACTTTTTGCAAGTAGCAGTAAAGGACTCTATGAGGCCCTTTCGAGACACCACTTACGCGGTTAGAGTAGAGTTGCCAATAGCGCGCTTGATAGTGGCTGCATTGGCTAGGTGAAGCTGCCCGATGGAATAGAACACTCCAGTTTTGAAGTATTTCGTTTCAGTACTCGCCGGTGAAAGTAGAGGACTCGAAATAATAGTACGGAATCTTGGCGCATCACATTTTACTGGCAGATTATAAATTGTAAACGTATGAAATGGGGCTTGTTGCGAGAACTGAAACCCCTCGACTTTCCCAAGCGACATCGCTTCACTCTTTGGGCTCTTGAAAAGTTCCAAGAAGATCCGATGCTTTCGAGCCAAATTTTTTTCATCGATGAGGCCTCTTTCTGGCTCAATGTGTATATAAAAATGCAAAATTGCTGCATTTAGAAGATCAACATGAAGAGATTGGAGACCAGTAATGTTATCAAAAAAAAAAAAAAAAAGAAGCCGTTTAGTGTGGTTTGTGGGTCGGTGGATTACTCAATATGTCTTCAAAAATGATGCCGGTCAGAACGTAACCGTCAATGGCTACCGTTATCGCGACATGATAACCGACTTTTTGATGTCTGAGATTGAAGCTCGTGAGCTCGACGACATTTGCTTTCAACAAGACTGCGCCATTTCCCACACATCGCATCAATCTATGAATTTATTGAAAGCACACTTCCGTGAGTAGCTAATTTCCCATTTCGTGCAGGTCAATTGACCATTAAGATCGTATGATATCGGACTGTTTGACTTTTTCCTGCGGAGATATGTAAAGTTTTAAGTCTACAATCCCGCTTCGATTCGTGTCTTTCGTCAGTTGCCAATCGAAATGCTTGCACCACGAGTCAACGAAAATTGGACTTAACGGATGGACCAAGATTTGAAAAATATAATCTTCAAAAATAAATGCCATAGAATATATTTGCAAATGATAATACAAAATTTCCATAAAATTTGAAGTTTCTGTGGTTATTCTTTAAAAAATTAGGAAAGCTCGAAATGGATCACCCCCTATACGTAAATATATTTTATAGCGTCTACTCCAATGCTTTCTTACGGGTGTTACAAACTACGTGTCAAACTTATCATATTATTGATCAGGGTATAAAAGATGTATATCGTCACCTAAAATGCATAATAACGTATCATCAAAAAAACGAAATTGAGTATCCCATTGATTACATACTTACAATTACATATGTTCAACATTTTTAGGTTCTGCGGTCAGATATAAACCAGTTTTAACCAATATTAAAATTTAGTTTCACTCATGTTCCATTTTATTTCGTGTTTCATTCATGCCACTGTAAATTTCCTAAAATGTTGTTACGTTATTTTGCACTTCAAGTGACGATATACATATACTTCCAACCGAATATTCGTATCGTATTTCGTGTGTGTGTTGCAGCTGGTCCGCCCTGTCTCTTAACTGGTGGTGGTGTTGTTGTTAATATGATAATGAAGTGTGAACGGTGAACAAAATTGTGGCTTTTGGAAGCTTTATTTAATGCTTAATTGCTGAGTTTCTTTATTTGCTGTAAAACATATCGTGACCTAAATAGTTTAATAGTTTCGGCTCGTTTTAGAGAGAAATTCAAAGTGACTTTTCCTTGGTAAGTACTATAAATATAGGTTGCACTACACGGAATGTGCTAGGTATTGGCTTACAACTGAGTGCGAGTGTCAAAGGTGACTCGTACGAGCCGAAACGATGAGGCAGCATATTGTTAAAATACCGTTCCGTGGCACGCACTATAAACCGCCGTGCAATTTGCTTTAAGAAGAACAGAAAGATAGGAAACTGAAATACGAGACTCTGTTACGATTTCCAATTCAACTGCATTTTTCTTGAAGTTTTCAAAAAATAAAAATAAAACAAAAATCGTTATCACGGTAATCAAACAAGAAAACACGGTAACTTCGGCTTGGGAAGCTATAATGCCTTTCACAGCTGTGTCTAATTTTAATCGGTCAGTTTCCATGCAAGATATACTATGCCATAGTGCTCCGATTTAAACAATTTATTCTAAGATTGTACCGTTACTTTAGACAATTATTTGTGCCAAATTTCATGAAGATAACGAGTCAAATAAAAAAATTTCTATTAAAAGTTCAGTTGGTATGGCAGCTGTGTGATATAGTGATGCGATCTGAAAAATATTTCTACGGAGATTGCACCATTACATCAGGTAATGATCTATGCCGAATTTCTTGAAAGTATCTCGTCGAATCAAAAAGATTTCCATACAAACACTTTATTCTGGTACCACGCTGCTTTTTGAAGAGAAAACAGAATTTCAGCTCAGTAGACGCTGATGATTTTGGTATCCTGTTGATTCCGATCTCTCTTCCAGTTAAAATTTTTGAGGGTCGACAGCTTTATTATGATCCCCGACGATGAAATATTTCCATCTTGTTTTTGTTTACGAAAATTTTGAGGTAAGCATTAGTAGTTTTTACCAATGTAAAAGAGTCAAAGGACACATAGTGTTGGAGGAGCTTTGAATAGATTTACAAATTTAGTAGAACTGATCAAAATTGAGCTCAACTGAGTCCTGAAATGCAATAATATCTAAAACTAAATACAGTTTTCGCATCAAAATATGTTATTTTTGTTCTGTTTGTAGACTTTTGTCTTTTGTTAACGCAATTTTGTAGTTTTTTTCCAAAAGCTCCGTCAGGATCGGGAAGGACCTCTCCAAGTCGTTCGATATCAAACAAGATTTCAGGAGGAAATTATTCGAGTTCCAAAGCTGAGCTAATAGACCAGGTAGACTCTTATATGTATATGAGTGTACAGTTGCTGGCATACGTGAATGATATTGACATCATTGACCTCAACATACTCGTAGCTAGTACTGCTTTATCCAACATGGATAAGGAAGCGAAGCAAATGGGTGTGGTAGTGAACGAGGACAAGACGAAATATCTCCTGTCATCAAACAAACAGTCGTCGCACTCGCGACCTGACTCTCACGTCAATGTTGAAAGTCTTAACTTTGAAGTCGTATTTAATTTCGTCTATCTTGGAGCAAGTATTAACACCAACAACAGCATCACTCTCTAAATCCAGTGCAGAATAACTCTTGCCAACAGATGCTACTTCGGACTCGACGAACGCAGACCAAACTCTATAAGTCACTCATTATTCCCGACCTGCTATGTGGTGCAGAGGCATGGATTATGGCAACACCTGATGAGTCGACGTTATGAGTTTTCGAGAGAAAGGTTCTGAGGAAGATTTATGGTCCCTTGCGCATTGGCAACGGCGAATATCGCATTCCATGGAATTATGAGTTGTATGTGTTATACGGCGACAGCGACTTCGCTGGCTATGTCATGTCGTCCGAATGGATGAAAACACTCCAGCTCTGGAAGAATTTCGTAGTTCCGCTGGGTGAAGCAGAGGAAGAGGAAGACCTCCACATCGTTGGAAAGACCAGCTGGTAGAGGACCTGGAATCTCCAATTAACGCCTAGTGCGTCAGCTATAACTGCGTAAGCGGTGTCCACGTCAATAAAAAAGAAGAAGAAAAACAAAAAAGAGAAAAATGTATTTTCGACAGATAAAGTTTTAAGTGTCTCTATAGCTGACCACGAGCACGCGACTTTGCCAGTCTCTATCCAAAAGGCTATTATTCAGATCAAACTGAGTATCTGGGATAACATTCTAGAGATGTTACAGAATTAAATAAGAAAACTAGACAATTTTTTGGAGCTGTGCATCCACTTAAGAGAGCGCCATATTGATAAAGAGAACTATTTGAATCTGCAAGCAGGTCTAAAATATAACCAAAACTACAAAAAAATAATAACTTAATTAGTAATTATATAATTTACATAGATATGTAAGTTAATAAATCAAACAAAAAATAAATTTGGCCATTCTAAGAATCCGATAAAGCACTTAGAATTCAATAATAATAATAATTTATTCGCGGAAATGCCACAGTCATTGCTTAATCCAGAAATTTCAAAGCAAGTAAACACATTTGTTGACGAATCAAAAGCCGAAACGTATGTATATACATATGTACAATATGTAGTATGTATGTATATATGTATGTACTTATACATACACACAGCCAAGCATAAGAATATACATATGTACATGCAAATATGTATATGTATATGCTTACATGTGTGTAAAGAAATGTTTGTGAACTACCGAACAGCGCCAATAACACAACGCAGCAATGAGTCATTGATCACACAGTTGTAAGCGCCGGATACGGAAGTGGAAAAATATTACTGCATTGCATACATAGAAGTTGTATTGCGAGGTTTCAAGAAGTTGCGTCATTACCTTTCTTTTTGCACCGGTAAAATCCACCTTGAAGTTATTGCTACGAGTATTTTGAAGTCTATTTCCGATAATTTATATTCAATTATGATTTTTTCCACTTGTAGCTTTGTCAGCCCACTTAAATTACGCAATCTTTTCCGAGAATTTCGCGTCTTTGTCGTTGAGTAGCAACAAATTTATGGCGATTTACACTGAAACGAATTCACAAATATACATATGTGCGTACATATGTACATATACGCGTGTTTATAAAATTGCGCTTCAATAACAGAAAATAATAAAAATTCACAGCTATTTGCATTACTTGCAAGATTATAGCGCCGAATCAACACAAACATACAAACAACTATACTACATGCTTCTGTGACATGTGAGTCTGGAATACATGAATTCACATACACGTGCAAAGTGAGGGGCGACGAGTGAAAACAATTTTCGCCTAATATTAAGCACTTTGTTGATGCAATAATTTTCACGCGCGTAAATTTTCCACGGATATACGCGCACACTCACAGACACACACGCACATGCTTCAAACGGCGCATACACAAATTGAAAGGCTGTGCCACAGATAGAGATGCTGCTGATTATCATATGATTGATATGCTGTTAGCATATGCAGATCGAACTGCTCATCTGACGCTGGAGGCTAAGCGGCTGCGAGCACAGATGCTTTTTTCGAGCGGTCACACGTTAGCGCGATCACAACTTCCGGTCGCGGAGCGCTACCCGCTGCATAGGGAACAGCCTTGATCGCATCAATTGATTGAAAAAAAAAAAAATTACAAATTCGTATAAAGCACTTTCTGAGATTTATAACAACACTAAGCGTTGATTTGTGGATTTTTAAATAGATTTTCGATTTGCTACAGCTAGCAATGCTTTGCGCTTGTGGTGTAATTACAAGCTGGTATTTCACTAATTCTCTTACATTCTTCACACACACGCATACACACTCGCGCACACGCACAAAAGCATGGCGCTGCGTTAAACGCCGTAAATACCAAAATTCCGCCAAAACGCGTTTTATGAGTTACAGCTACACAGACCGTCTGGGTGTGTGTGTATATTAAGGCGGCTTGCTGTTGTTGTTGTCTATTTACGACGTGTGACTCTTCGTTGCGATTTGTTTGTTTTTAATCGTATTATGATAATTTTTATTTTGTCTTTCACTTAGTTTCACTGTTGCTTTTTGTTTTTTTTTTTTTTTAATTTATTTATTTTTTTAATTTCAAATTGGCTCTCTTCAATTATATAGAAATACGAATTGTTAAGCACGCATAACCGAACCGACGTTGAAATACGTATGTATGCGAATTCCGAACACTAAAATGCGGCTTTGCGAAGAATTTTTCGTTTGCATTATAATAATATTATGCGCAGGTTGCCTTTGAATTACACTCGTAAACGCCAGAATCGTTTGGAAAAAAACACACTAAACAAAAGAAAGACGAAGCTTATGCGAAAACGGTGGGTTTACCCAAAAACCGACTGCACAAGCAAAAGCGCTGCTATAAACAAAACATGCGGCTTTCCGACCACCGATCGCATGCTCCGATCAACGACTGAGTAAATGTTGTGCCGAAACAATGCGTAGTGGTGCAGCCGACCGACCGACCTACCGTACCTACATACACACATATCTACATATATTCGAACATACTTGGTGCTTGAGCAGCGAGCGAATGATCAGCGGCGCGGATATGAATATAATGAGAGAATACAATGTAGTAGTTGCCTTAATCAAAACGTGAGCGCGCGGGGTAGTAACGCGCATGCAAACGCTACATACTTCATATCATAGGAAACTATTAAAAACACACCATCGCCGCCAGCGACATTCAAGTCGTCATCAAAACTACAACGGCGCTCGTAATGGTATCCAACAACATATGTACATATATATGTAGTTGCATATGTGCGTAAATAGCTGAGCGCCACACGTAAGAGAGCGTCGTGAGCGCATGATTGAACAACCAACCAACTGAACAGACAGACGATTCGAAGTCGCGCCGAACGTTAGACAATGCGCAATGCCGCACCGACGCGCGCTGTTCGTGACGCGTTGGAGAGCGCAAACGTTCAGATGCGCGCATGAATCGCAACGCTGTGACCGTTTTTTAAATCATGAATGAAAAACATTTCCAGCAATCAGCGGTTTGAAACAATCACAATAATATTAATACATATGCATACTATACTAAGGCAAAGGCACATATTATGAAAAAATAAAATGAAGCAATAAAAATAAGTGAAAAGGTTAGCACAGCTACACACACTCCGCCAACTATGTAGCCATATAAGCATATAAACAAATCTTGATATGAGCCTAATCATGGGTACAACTAAGTAATATTCGATGGTATTGGGCATGTGTGCTGGGTTGATGATCAGCGCTGCTGGCGCCTGAATGGCAGAGAGCGTTATGCACGCAATCAGCGAGTGTTGAGAGTATGATAAACACTTTCGTTGGCAGAGAGCGCTGAGAAAGCTGAGAGTGATCAGTAGGTAACAGATTTCGATGTTGAGTATGCACGTGTGCTGTTTAGTCCTTTTTCGAAGTTCATTATCCTTTGGTTCTTTTCACCTTTTTTTTGTAGTTGCTAATCTGAAACATTCTATAGAATTTGTATGCTTGCATGCACCTGGCTTTTACGTGTAAACAGTCGTACTCGCATACTTTCTTAGACAAGGTTGCATTTCCAGGCATTCTTGCTTTCTACACTTTTATCGTTTTTCTCTTATTGTTATTCTTAGGCAGAAGGGTTCAAACCAAGGCATGTATGTACATATTTTGAACTGATACAATCAATTGATTGAAAACCTAAGAAGGTCTGTTATACCCATCACAGGTGGATTTCTTTTAGCAACTATAGATATGTACGTATTACTAAATCTAAAAGCGTATTAGAACAGTAATAATAATTCTTTTCAATTTCGAAAAGATATCTTGTAAAATAAAAATAAAAAAAACTTTAAAAAGAACTTGATTTTGATCAATCAGTTTGTATGACAACTGTGCCGAGAAATAAGTAGCAGCTTCTTGGGAAGAAAGAGACTTTCGAAAAATTTCTGATAGATATCTCAAAAACTGAGCAACTGGATGGCGCGTATATGCAGATTGATCATTTTAGAGTATAAAAATCAATTATTGAAAATAGAAGGCTGATCTACGACACCAACAAAAGCAACAAGAACTACCCTATTTCAAGTGTAGTACCACAAGTTTCAGTATCTTTTATGAAATCTCTTGTGTGATTACCTCCAAAATAAAAGTAATGATGCGCCAATGGCTTTCTTCCATGAGTATGCTAACTGGCTGAGCAGAAAACAGAAGTATTGCTCATAAGCTTCAAGAAAATTGAGGAAAAAGTAACTCTCAGTATAGGAAAGTGTGCGATTACTTCACACTCATACTTGAAGAATTTAGGGGTAAGGACTCCAAACTGAAATTCAAGGAGTACTTGGCATACACCCCAAATAAAGCTAAAAAGATTTATAGTGCTTTATCAAGAATGATGACAAATAGAGTTTGTGTGCCCTCTAGCCGTCGACTGTTAATCGCAAAAGCGATGAGCTCACTAATACCACTTACATATGTATGTATATGCTGATCCAGTATGGATACTGGCACAAGATATAGCGGTGTATACAAGAGCAATAAATGCGGCCCATAGCCTCACAGAAATGAGAGTAACATGTGCTTTACGAACTACTTTATATCTAGCGAAGCAGCTGCAGTACTAGCTAGTATGCCGCCAATAGACATGCAGGGAGATGAATTCACGAGATTATTTGAGTTATCAGGGCCTATAACAGAAATCAAAAAAAGAGAGGAGAGAGAGAGCATACTTATATGGTGGACCCACAGACTTATACCTCAGATCCATGCGTGTCTAACTAGACAACATGGGGACCTGAATTTCCAACTGATCCAAATATTAGGTTGTCAAAAAAGTCTTGCGGTATTTTTGCTAGTTGGCGCTGAGAGCGCGTAGTTCTAGTTTTATTCGTCGCATCGGGTCATGCTATAAATTTTTGCTCATTTCATGCGCTAACACGTGTTTGATTGATTGTCGTTCGTGAGTTATAGCGTCGCAAACATGGAGTAAAATAAAGAGAAAATACGGCATAATTTATAGTACTACTACGATAAAGGCAAAAATGCATCTTAAGGTGCCAATAAAATTTGTGCAGTTTATGGATCCGATACAGTTTCCATTTCCACCGCACAACGATGGTTTCAACGTTTTCGTGCTGGTTTAGAGGTGGTCGAAGATGCGCCATGCTCCGGAAGGCCTGTCGTCGATATTGCGATAAAATCGCTGAATTGGTTGAAATAGACCGGTATAGTAACAGCCGTAGCATCGGTCAAGAGCTGGGCATGAGTCATCAAACCGTTATAAAATAAAAAAAAATAATATAAAAAATGCAGCAAGCCTTTTTTGACAGCCAATTATAACATTAAGTAGGCATGGGTGCTTCAAAAGTTACCTGTAGAAGACTCTGAACACGTGTTTTGCCATAGACCTCGGTTTTAAAAGATAAGGGAAAACTTTGAAACTGCACTAGGTGGTAATTTAACGGTGGAAAATTTGATTGCATTGATGTGTCAGCCCTCTGATAAGTAAAAAGCTGTTCGCTAAGCGGGAACTCCATCATGAATAAATTTAAACAGTTACAGTAGAACAGGTGTTAGTCCGTCCGTGCTGTAAAGTAGACATAAAATCTTTTGACACTCTCACGAAATAATACCTTATCTGATAGTTCCGTGGGAGAGTCTTGAGTTGAGAGTAGGTTAGGTTTAGCGGATTAAATTTCCGTATTCCGGCCTTCGATGCTCTCTCCTAATAAAAAAAACGTATAAAATCCCACTAAAACACGGAATCAAAATCAAGTCACTCGGTAGGAATATTGTATGTTTGTTCAGTTTGTATGGCAACTAAATGCAAGGGTGGTCCGATATCGGCCGTTCCAACGAATGAACAGCTGCTAAGTGAGAAATACACATGTGTAAAATTTCTGAACGATATCTCAAAAGTGGAGATATTAGTTCGCATATATACCGACGGAGAGAGGGACATTGCTAAATAGACTCAGCTCGTGACGCTGATCGTTCATATACATACATATATACTTTATAGGGTGTCTGATATTTCCTTTTGAACGTTACAAACATAGTGATAAATAATAAATAGCACATACAGACATTTCAATTATATGTCTACGTCCACGTGTACGTAGGCAAGCGTATATGTGTGGCTATTTCGAGGCGAATGCCAATTGCTGCTGTTGATACACAGCCTGTAGTTGTCGTCACTTTTGGTGTTTGTGATAGGCCGATGATTCCATTGCCGTTATTATTGTTTACGATGACGGTGCAACAAATACTATGGCTACACACACATACATATATGCATACACTTGCAGTTTGACTTGAGTGTGGGTGCCAGCCGACGATTAAGTTGTTTACGATTTTTACGCTGCAATGGAGTGAGCGACTTGGGTGGGGAAAGACCGGTCGTTGGTGATGATGCAGTTCGGCCTACGTTATTGCAAAAATCGTTGTTGTGTTTGTTGTTGGTGCGTTGCCACTCATTGGCGGCACGCTCGCACCCCTGCATATTTGCATTGTTTCATCGGCGGGGGAGGTTTATTTGCATTTGCTTGTGCAGTTCATTTCGTGCATGACGACTACGATTTCATACTAAATTATTGCATTGCTGGCGGTTGATATTTTGGCGCGAGAATGACGTCCAGAGGCTAAGTTTGCATCGATGACGCTAATTGTTTTCCAGCAAAAATCGAAAAATAGCCATGAATACAATTCGTTTGCTTACTTTGTACAAAATAACACACAATACGTTATAGCTAGGGGATTTTCGTTTGTTAAAAGCTCACACTTTGTTGCTTGTGCGCGGCTAAAAACAATGCCTCATTTCTATATTCGCCAGACTTGGCGCTTGGTGTGACTTTTTTCTATTTCCAAGTAAACTTAATGTTTAAAACAAAAAAAACATCGCTGAAAGAGCTAAAGGCTATGCCAAAAATCGGGTTAGAAAAGTGTTTCGACAATTGAAAGAAGCGCCGGCATAAGTGTATAATATCGAAAGGGTACTACTTTAAAGGCGACTACATTAATGTAGACGAATGCATAAATAATCAAAAAGCGAAAATTTCAGTCAACATGACGTACAACGTCCGGTGTGTTTAACGTGTGTATCTACTGACGACAGCCTTACATCACGGCGCTCAAAAGCACAGTGGATCAAATCAATGCGTTCATTAGCGCCCTAAAAATGTGAAATGGACACAATAACCACCTTGGTAGGGTTCGAAGCCCATCTAAAATCTTTGCCATACTTTGGGTCCAGCACTCGGTTGCAATGCAACTCCACATTCAACTGACAAAGTGTCAGTTTTTCCCGCATCTGAGTTTTGACCACAACCACAAACGATACTTCCCGACGGGGGCAGTCCGCATGAGCAGGTTGGCGCGAACTCCAAAAGGGCTTCTGCTGCCCGTGGTACTCGAATTAAGCCTTCGGTTAGACCTCGTAGCCGAAAGTAATACCAGTTGAGCTTCCATACAGCTCTGGACTGGTGGCCAGGAGTTGGAGCTCATACTCACACCACTCATTCATGCCTCTTGAACAGAAAACCCAGACTCAGACAAGATCTGAAGTCTGGGTTATCCTCAACAAATCCAACGATCCCCACGTTCTTGCCACCTACACTTAATCCTATCGTCTAGAAACTTGCTGCTCCATAGATATCCCTCCCTCTCCTCATCGTTATGGGAAATCTTCGCCTACAAAACCACCCCAACTTCGCAGTATATAGTTTCCTTCACAAGTGACGACTGATAAGAGATGAAATTTCAACTAAAATACAGAAAATCACAAATTAAATACACAATAAAGGCTAACACATTATAGGATACTCTGTTATTTAGAATGGATTTCAAGTGCCTCGCACGCTTACAAATACTTCTCTTGCTGTTAAGTGATTTCAATCAATCAAGCGCTGCAAGCGCTAACATTTTACCGGTTTAGATAACGAAACGCCGTTCAAATTCCAAAGAATTTCTTAGCCGCCAATCGATCGAGTGGCGATAAACATCGGCGCTGCATTGCATTGTTTTGTCAATTGTTGTCACGTCATAGTGGGCCTGCTGACAAATCGCAAACACAGTAGAATTATGACACCTACATGCTTACTTGCATGTATGTGTGTACGTGTACACGCGTAAGTAAGGCATGCTGAGGAATGAAAATTGTTGGCGAATGACTTCACGTAATAAAAATTGTCAACATATACGTAATGGGCTTAAAAATGCTTGTAGTAATCTGCACACACACACATGCAATGGGACATGCATACGCACCCTGTAGGAAATCTGTTGTTGAAGAACTGGGACAACACAATGCAAAAATCACGCCCTTGCGCAAAGAAATCTTTCCATTCGCGAGAGCCAGTGCTATTAGGGGGTCATTCCATATGATGGACTCAAAAATTATTTTTTTTTTTTATAAATTGCTTCCTGCCAAGTTGAGAATATGATAGAAATTTGTTTTTTCTAAATTCGAAGTCTTTTAAAACGCGTTTTTCTCGAAACGATATACGATAAAAACTTTAAGTTCTATCCTTTACTAGGTGTAGAAAATAATCGTTAGGAAATAGGTTGTAACCTGGAATGACCCCCTTAAAATTAAAGGTATTTAATTAAAAAATAAAAAGTAGTAATTTCCATATTTTCATCTACAACTCACAAAAGAAGCTTGTCCGACTTTCATGGCAAACGTAAGTAAGTCAAACATTTACCTGTCAAACACACAGCTCTTGGATAATAGATAATACCGTAGCAAATTCCCGCAGGGTGTCCATGTAAGTAAGTGTGAGTGTTAATAGAGTAATCAACTACTATTCTCTGATTATACAGTATTTTTTATAGTTTTTCGACTTTTACTGAAATGCAAGAGGAATGCCATAAAAATGCCTAACATTTATTCCACAATAAGTAAACTTGTCCAATTGTAACAGAAAGACGACAAATATATCAGATAGATATGGATAACCAAAAACGAATGTATGCTCGTCGTCGACGATCACGAGTGTTCATATTGTATATATGGTATGTATGTATTTATGTATGTATATATGACTGTTCAATTCTATAGATGACCTAATTTATATTATTTCCTCGTTTAATGCGGGAATATATGTACGTAGGTCTACAAATATGGCAACTGATAACGGATAAGACGGCTTTGACGAAAAACTTAATGATCAAGAAAAATTTGCCTGGAACGTTGTCTATAATCGGAAAATTGCTTAGGCTTAATAAATGAACTTATAACATCAAATAGTATAATATGTACTTAAAAACACATATGTATGCTGGACTCTCGCCTGGATTACTTTTCGACAATTTTGGGTGATCCCTACATTTACTTAATGGAGGTGCGCTACCGAGGGATAAGGAGCATAGGAATGCCGGTAGACTATTGTTGGAGACTTAAAAATATCATTCAGAAGCCAAATATTAATGAAAATCATTTTTTTCTGTATTCAACAATAGCTTCTCCAAATATAGTTGATATTTGAATGAGGGTAAGACTAAGACGAAAAATCTCCTGTCATCAAACAAATAGTCGTCGCACTCGCGACTAGGCTCCCACGTCACTGGTGACGTCTGTCATAACATCGAAGTCGTAGATAATTTCGCCTAACAGTCGCCCTCCAAATCCAATGCAGAATAACTCTTGCCAACTGCTGCTACTTCGAACTGAGTAGTCAATTGAGAAGTAAAGTCCTCTCTCAACGAACAAAAAGCAAACTCTATAAGTCACGCATAATTCCCCTCCTGCTTTATGGTGCAGAGGCTTGGACGATGTCAACAACTGATGAGTCGACGTTACGAGTTTTCGAGAGAAAAGTTCTGCGAAAGATTTGTGGCCAAGGCGTATATCGCATTCGATTGAATGATGAGCTGTATGAGATATGCCTAAGACGACATTGACATAGTTCAGCTTACCAAAGGACAGCAGTTACGCTGGCTAGGTTATGTCGTCCGAATGGACGAAAACACTCCAACTCTGAAATTATTCCACGTAGTATCCGCCATGAGAAGCAGAAGAAGAAAAAGACATCCACTCCGTTGGAAATACCAGGTGCAGAAGGACCTGGCTTCGATTGAAATCTCCATTTGGCGCTACATTGCGAAAAGATGAAATAACTGACGCGTAAAGAAGAATATATAATATTTCAGTAACACAAAAATCATTTTTCATTTTTCTTTAAACGACACCACTAGCGTTGTATGTTTTGTGGAATACCTGTTGTTCTGATTCATCACATATTTTAATGTATAGTTTTTTGATAGCACAGGAGGTTCTTAAAGTACAGTCTTACCAAACATGGGAGTTTTGTAGCAAATTTTACCTGCAATGAAAAAAAAACATTAAATTTCAATATTATAATATTAAATAACTTGTTAAAGGATTTTGGACAGTTTTAAGTTAAGTGTAGAACAATAACTATGTACAGACATAACGTAAGTAGAAACATACCAGCTGTGCTCGGTTGAACACTCGTGTACATACATATGTCAGTATGCTAATACAATCTACTGAAGAGCAAAAACCTCTACCTTCTCTTGACAGCCTCCATTCACTCAGATCGCTTGTACAATCAACAATTATTTTTCATATCTACATAAAGAAATACATACATGCATACATATTTACATTAAACTACAAAGCGCCAATAGCAAGGCCTACAAAGTAAAAGCTGAAGCCACGCTGAAGAAGGGGGTCAATATTGACGAACGAACGTGAAGTTGACCCAGTGCATTCCAGCACGTTTTTGGGGGCAAAAATGTTTGACAACACAAACCGACAAACAAATATTTGCGCCCATTAATTCACAGAATATTTGTTATTCGACGCATATGCATGCATACATACATACGCGTATGTATGTTTATAAATTTCGGGTATTGTAGCGAGTATTCCATCTATGCATGGAATGGTGCTGTACAAGTTCGGGTGTAACCGGCTTTACAGTACAGTTAAAAGATTCGAAACTATTTTCAAGTATAGAAAAGATTTAATTCTCTGCATTTCATTGAAATAACTGCTTTATTGTAAGGAATACACGGTATATTGTCAATGAGAAGTTCGAAAATCTTCCTATCATATACATAGATATGATATGATGAGTGGATAGGGGAATTATTGAACCGATACTAACCATTTTTATTCAGGGAAACATTAATATAATGAAATTATTATGTCTGAATTCTAATAAAATTTCTCGCAGATGTTTCAATATTTCTCCAAAAAGACAGCCATTAGATTCACATATCCGCTATATAGGAAATTGATTTATTACATGTGACATAGAATACTTTGAAGGCACTATTTCTGCGGAGATAAATATTCCGATGTACAAAGAAATTTTCGAAAGGGATGACAGACGAATCAAGACAGGTCTTAATGACATATTGAATGGGTAATATTTCGTGATAGAGCACCGAATAATACTTTTTACTCAAACGGTCTCGAAAGGACTTCAAGACTGTTGTGGGCCTACTGGCAGATCACAACCTACTGGCATCACATACAAGCCGGATGGGCATAAGTAACGTGCAACGACTTTATATGTAGAAAATGCAACGAATTAGGCGATTGAGAGACGCTGGCGCAGCTCCTATGCTTCTGTACAGAACTCCTTATATAGAAGTCGTCTTAGATGCCTATAAGCTTCGCGTTTCAAGGGACTAGATAAAGTGTTAAAATTATAGTATTACATGGAACTCGCTCTTATAGTACACGAAAAGAATTGAAGTCATATAGGAGAAGAATACTGCAGCCCAAATTAAACTGAATCTTCATCTGCCATCACTAAGGACCGGTAGGTCTATGTACGGCGTGATAGCTGGCCGGTATAACCTAACCTATGCCATCTTCAATGGCATACATATCTATAGTAAAGGGAATGAATCACATCAGACCAAAAAAGGTTCAGACAACCACCCGGAATTCAATTTTTGTCTTCTCTTCTTGCCATCCTCATCAACTGCCTATATCTACATAACTCTAAAACTATCTCGATTAATTTCCTGAAATATATTAAATAATCGTTAGGTTCACAAATCTATTTCACGTTGTGACAACATGTTGCAAGTGCATGAATAGAAGAAAATTACCGTACTAAAAGATTGACACAGAATTTTTGAGAAATTCTTGGAGTATTCCATTTCCACGGGCATAATGTACTTGATTCCAAATATGTTTGGAAATTGTAGCGTTGCTTGGTTTGGAAATCCATAAAGAAATCTTGTCAGATAAAAGAGTTTTCCAAGTAAGGACTTAATTTTGACGGATCGATGCTATATTCTATAGTGATTCAATATCCGATCTAACATAAGAACAACTTCCTAGGAAGAAAATTGCATGTACCAAATTTCTGATCGATATCGCCAAAACTTAGGGGCCACCAGTTCATTGTATATACATACGGGCAGACACAAAAAATTTAATCGGCTCAGATTGTCAAGCTATCACTTTAAAGCACTTCGGACGCTTGCTTCTGGATTTTACGAATTTCGCAAAACTGAAATAAATGTCAATAGCAGGGCACCAGAGAGCATGTCTTGCCTTGCATTAGCAAGACTACGCTGTAAGCATCTGTGGTCCCCACGATATGATATATGGGAGGAGGTATCGATAGGGAGACCGCAGAGTCAGTTCTTAAAGGATGACTACTCTTCTTGGACTTAGCAACTGAGCTCCATCTGGTATCACAAAGGACCAAAACTAATCTAGGCGTAGGTTATTGGCCTACCAGATTAACCTAATTTTACCCAAGGGATTAATGGGTTTCTTCGAGCAGAAAAGCACCGATTTTCAATATTTTTTCCATATAACCTATGTTACCCCCTCTTAAACCTTGTACGGGGTATTAAAATAAGTTATTTACTTGCTCCTTTAAGCAGTGCGTAGCTCTTTAGGGCATAAGACAACTTCACATAAATGCTACGCATTAAACTAAACACATACAATAAGAAGTAAAGTTACTGTTTGTGGAAGATAAAAAGAGTCGTTGGCACCATTTCAACGCACCTATACCGCCGTCGCGCGACATACATAGTTTGTGCCTCCATGAAATTCATATGCACATACTTGACTATTTATTTTGCTTTATTTGTTGAACGAAATTTTTGTGAATGAATGCACATTTTCTAGCAATGCCCACCGACACACACACACACACACACACACATGTATATATGCTTGCTGATAAAGGTGCAAGCGTATTTAATGCGTTGCTCTCATTAATATGTCGATAACAAGTACAGAACTTTGCTGCCCTGCATAGTGGATCCATGAATGGATGAGTGCGGCGGCACAAGCGGCCGAAATTTTGAATGGAAATTTATTACTATTGACTTATTGATTAAAATGCACACACACATGCACAGCAAGTATGTTAATATGCATCGCAAATATAGTACGCAGTATTTGAGTGTGCATGTACGTATGTATGTGTTTAAATATATAAACTGATGTACTGATAAGGCGTAAAGTGTAATAAATAATATTAAAGGAAAAGCGTATAAGTAACATTAAAATATAAATTACCGAAATTATAAATAATCAGATATGAATAATATGAAATCGCTTAGCGGTTCGCATTAAATGTACATTTGCTCAGACGCAGTGTTGTTAGCTGTTGTTGTTGCATACGCAACCGAAATTCCATCAATGGCGTACTTGTGTAATAATATAATTTTTAATGTTTGTTCCGGTGCGATTTGAAAGTAAATATTTATGCAAGCACCTCAGCGAGGGGAACAAATACGGTCGTCGCTGTTATAAAAACACAATAACAATAATCAGTGGTAGAGTAAGCGCCGAACATGAATACACATATGTATACATATTCTATCTATATGTTGTATATGTATGTAAGTATGTGCACTAAATACATAATGCATTCATAAATAACTACATATGTACGTTGTTACGTACATACATATTTATCAAATGACGAGTATAGTGAGAGTCTAATTTACTAGAGCACAGGTGTGCTCCTACACTTGGTTGACTATCGATTGAACTTCGGAGTGAAATGATGGCGCCATGTTTCATCTATTGTTACATATCGATGCAAAAACTCGCAGTTATTGCGCTTGAACATCTCCACATCTCCACATACTGCATCGAACCATCAACTCATCGTTGTTTTTGGCCAAAAGTGAGCTCGCGCGAATCCCACTTTGCACAGAGCTTTCCCAAATCTTCTTGAATGATATGATATACACGTTCAGTTGATATCTTTAGAGCGTCTGCTATGTCGCAGAACTTAACTTTACGGTCATTATTGTGTGGACTTTTTTGCTGTTTTTGTCGTTAGCAACCTCATATGCTAATATCGCCTCGTTAAAGCTTAGCAAACCACTTTTTAACGGTTGATTTCTCTGATCCATCGATCCAAACATTGGCTTCCACTGTATTTTTTACCTTCAAAAAGCAATTTTTGATCTACACGCGAAATTCGTTTTCATAAATGTTTTTTTTTCGCAAAAACAAAGGTAGCTTTGCTCAAAATGATATACTTCACAAACCAATGATCAGAGAGCTATCAAATTTATGTACGCGCCTTTTGAAGGTTAGGACTAGCTAAAAGTGAGATGGATTTAATTCCTTCAAAGTATTTGTCAAGCAGCGAACTATTCTAGAGAGGATTATATTTTTCCGAGCTTTTTTGATCCTTTCCATAATTCTTGCAATTATTGATTTGGTGTTACTTTTTATCTTTTTCATATGCATCCAGAGGTGTTCGGTAGGAATAAGGGACGGCACAACTTTTACCAATCCATTTAATTGTTATTTTTCCTTGGTAGACTGATCACATTGGCATATCATTTTCAAAGTAAGTTAGAACTAGGTCTTCCAGGTTGCTAATAACATAATAAAGTTCCTGAGATTTTTACTAGAGACCCAACACCAAGAAATATATACCCTTAAAATCAGCTTGAAGCACAAAGTGCAACGTGGCACGATGAAATGGCATACCTCACTGAACACACTGGCAAAATTGATACAAATCTTTGAATAAATATGGCCGCCACGAGCTCAAAATTGCGTTGTTCCTATTGATAGACGCTATACATATTATAAGATTTTTGTTGCAGACCAGAGTGCGAAGGAACTGCGATAGTTGCTAATGAGCTAGGTTATTCTAGTTCTAAAGTCCAATAAACAACAAAAAAAAAACTAAGAACATTTTTACTATCCAATTTTTTACCAGATATTTATTGATATTTTAAGAATACAAAAA
>NW_017535686.1:0-35028 GCF_001853355.1 Bactrocera latifrons | reverse complement strand
TTTGTGATAATTTGATTAATTGCGGCGTGGTGGCGTGGCGGGGGTTGAAAATAAGGGTACGCCCTTCCTGACACGATTCCAACACTTTGACAAAAAAAAAAAAAATTATTCAGTACAAATGCCGCTATCGTCTGAACTAGGATAAATAAAAAAAAAATTTTTCAGTAAATGGCGGCTGTTTGAATTTTTGCCCGTTTTTTTTTGGCAAAAAGCAAAATTTTTTAAAAATAGTAAAAATCAAAATTTTTTAAAATCCTAGTTCCAACCATAGAGAGATATATAAAGAAGGTCCACACCAAATTTCAAGTCACTAAAATAGCTATAAGTCGGTAAATAATAGGAATTTTAAAAATACCTTTGCGGAATATATTCTTAAAAGCCCAGTATTTAAGAATATCCAAAAAAAAAAAATCGATTTTTTCAAAATTCTAGACTATAATACCCCCTTAAAATCGAGCCAATATTCAACTAAACAAATTTTGGCTAATACAATTCAATTGGTGAACGGTACTATTTAGTGCTTGACATTAGATCTTCCTTAAGGAGGGGTGAACTAATCGGAAATGTAACCCGCTCATTAGACATATTTTTTTTTTTTTTTAATTTCATAAGACTAAAGAGCTTAACAATAACTTCAAATACTTGTAAAATTCTTCCATATACTTGAGTCCGAGATTAGCAGAGACTTCAGAGCAAAATGAGTATTGCATGGAGATTTGAATAACTGTAGAAGTGCGCAAAGCACAATGCATATACATATGTACATACATATATGTATGTATGTGAATTTATGTACATCTGCAAATAAATATATAAATATATATGCGAGTATATAGTATATCAACATTTATATGTATATATTTTTTAATATCCTTAGGAGATCTAGGTATACTTATCCATATTAACCACATTGATTGGGAGTTTTATGCATATTTTAATACTATTAATTGGAATACATACATAAGTAAATAAAATCTCCATGGCAACTTGAACACAACAGTCAATTAGATGGATTGCGAATGTGTGCAAAATAGCGCTGAAAGCTTAGGTTGGTGTAATGCCGGAGAAATTCGTCAGAGTATGCAATTATCATTAAATTTAGAGTATATGTATGTGTGTATATGCATTTCTATGTATGAATGTATGTGAGTATTGTGAAATTTTGATTTAATATTTGTTAGCGTTGTTGTTGTGCCGAGTTTGTATGTTCTCTGGTTGAATTTGGGTGGCGCCTCATTTTCTGCTCCAACATTTTACGAACATTTTCATTGATTTTTACACTGAAGTCACCAAAGTTATTCGAAGAGAAGCCAGCTGCATCTCTTACACATCCTCCAATGCAGGGCTTTGTCCTTAATACAGACGACAGCTCTTATAAGAGGTCACTGCGTCTGTTGCTTGTGCGCCGCTACTCTCTCCTGTAGGCAATTACTCTTTATTTGCGAGTTTCGAACTCTGCTCTGCTCTTTTGTATTGTTGTGTTGTGTTGTTGATATTTCCGCTAATTTCATATCTTTCTGTTTGCCGTTGTTTGCTGTATTATTTCACTTTGTTATTGTTTTAGGTCGGTTTTGCTCGTTTGTTTACAGCCCCTTCGCTTGGCGTTTAACATTTGCCGTTTGCCGTTCGCTGTTTGCCGCTGGCTCGGCTCCAAATGACGCGGTGTGGCGCTTGGTTGCATTCGCGTCGAGTCGACAAGGTCAATGACACTGCTGGGGCGGCTTGGAGCGGACGCGCTGTTCATTGGTGGAGGCGACCGAGACAGAATGCAGTATTTGCTGTCTTTTTGTTATTTTATTTTTTGCTTTTTTTTGCCTTTTTGCTAATGTCGCCGTTGCTATTATTGTAGTCGTATGAGTGGTTGTTGGCGCGCTTACTTTTGTGCTAACCGTAATTGCATTTTCGTTTGCTTTGTGCATTTTCCGTATGAGCATAACTTTGTTTGTAAGCGTTTATTTTAATTTCAATTCTTTTTTTTTTTTTTTTGTTCTTTGGTTTGTGGGTCGATTGCTTTCCATACTAACTATTTTCGCCACTTCTGAAGCTTTAACGAGGAGTTTGCGAAAATATTATATTTTTACACTTTTGCAGCCAACAATTTCGACTTTAGAAATATTAGTTATCCGATTGCTGTGTGAAAAGAGAAGACTTCAAGATGCACAAAAATTTAAGCTGAGACTTTCTTGAAAACCATATTGGCGGTTCAAATCGCCAAAACAATTTTTTTTTTACCACAAGTTGTTTGACATGCAATACTTCCTTTCTTTATTGTGTATATTAAATTTCATTTGGATATCTTAAAAACTCACGAAAAAACTGTTATGATCCCAAAAACAGTTCGCCCTAAAAACATTGACTCGAAGCCGGTTTACGATTCATAGCCTCTAAGGTAAAGTTGCTCAGAATGATTCGTAGAATATACGATTTTTCTGGTTTTTGGGCATCCTGTAAATAAACCTGCTCCAATAATCTCATAGCCATCTGATACTTATTATACAGTATGCTGATTTAACATTGATTCGATTTTTTCAGAATTTTGCCCAGTGCTCTCATGATTTTTCAGATTTTTTCAGGAATTGCTCGAACGCTTTTACTTTAAATATTGAAAGTTTAAAAATACCTCTTCAAAGACTGACACATGTGTGAATTTTCATAACTCATAAAGGAAAGAAAATAACAAGATGATACATTTTTATTATTTTGACCATGGTTGTATTCATAAATCACTACGTGGCATATTCTGTGAGCCATGCATATCCCTTAATTCGCTTTGGGTAACTCCAATTGAGGCAAATCGAAATACAAAAGCGCAAATAAATAGCATCGTAACGCGAGTACCGGGTACAATTTCATTATTGCATAGCATGGTATAGAGAGAAAGGCGTCAGCAGTAAGTAGGGGAACTACGTGACCCAGTCATTTTATGAAACATGCACATACAAGGTGGGTTCCAAACTAAACAGGACCTAAAAAACAGAACAAATGGTTTTTTCGGCAAAATTATTTTATTCAAAATAGTCTCATTCTGCTTGAATACAGCTTTTTGCACGGCCCAAAAGCATGACAAACGGGTGTTTTAGCTCGTTGGCCGGTTTGGCCGCCAGTATGCCGGTGCAAACCTTTTGAATGGACTCTACGTCTGCATAACGCTTCCCTTTCATGAGCAAATGCATTTTTCCGAAAAGGAAGAAGTCGCACGGTGCCATATCAGGTGAATACGGGGAGTGGTTAATGGTTAAAATGTGATTTTTCGTCAAATAATCGGTCACAAGCGTCCTTCGAATGTTGGCTTCGGCGCAATTTTTGGTCGTCAGTCAATTTGTGCGGAACAAACCATGCACACACCTTTCGTGAGCCCAAATGTTCGGTCAAAATGCGATAAATCGATGTTTTGAAAATGTTCAATTCCATTTTCAAGCATTTCAATAATGATTTGGGCTAATTTTTGATGAACCAACGCACGGTTTCGATGAAATTTCCGGTGATCAGGGATTTTGTTGATCGTCATTTATGTCCTCACGACCACTTTGAAAACGTTGAAACCACTCGTGCACTCTGCTCTGAAGATAGCAGCCCAATCGACATATAGATGGCACCACTTTTGGGGCTAGACTCAAAAAGTCCTGTTTACTTTGGAATGCACCTTGTATGTACATAATGTATGTACTATAATTGTATGTATGTATCTACTATAATTGTTATGCAAATTATTGAACAAGAACTTTCAAAATAAACTTCGATTAAGAGAAAGTAACAAAACACTCCAGCTCTGAGAGTATTCTACGCATTACTCGCCGGGGGAACTAGAGAAAGAGAAGAACCCTCGTTTGGTAACCATGCTGCGATAGGTAAATCTTTTTAATCGTTTTGAATAAGCATAGAAGTTGGACCAAAAGGTATATTATATGTGAAAATATGATGAAAACGCTAATTGCTTCATATTAATAAAATATTTTATTAATTAGTAAATGGTACTTATATTTAGAGAATATGCAAATTGGAAGCCTGATGTCTTTGTTGCAATAAACTGCTTCCAACTTTAACCGAGTTTCAATGTTTATGTATTTGTATTAATTTCATACACCTTCCACCTACCGAAGAAAAGGAGTCAATCACAGCATGTCTTCAACACTTGTTTTCATATCTTTATGGTGCCTGTTCACAATTCGTAAATGCTATGTCGGAGTTGAAATGCAATTAAGCCTCCAATTAATATATCCATGAGCGTGTTAATAATATGTTTGTATTTTATAACAACTCGTTAAAATTTTATTGCTGCAAACAGAAAAACGGAGGCGGTTTACTGTTTTGCAAGCGACCGCGACGAACGCCAGCAAAGTTTATAGGCAGGCATAAAAGTATTATAACTAAGGCGAAAACAAGCTATTGGAATTAAATGCTCATAAAAAAATTCAATATATTATATATTCGGAAATTGGTGTGTAAATGCAACAAAAATCAAAGTGCAGCCACTGAAGGCCATTCGCCCATGCTGCCATCTGGTGATCTGGTGGCTTTTAAACCTTTGAGGGTGTGGATTTTGCAAAGACATAAAACAGCAGAACAAACCCTTTCGGCGTATTGGTGGTGATGCCCGAGTGACGGCATGCAATGCTACAAATGTGATTCCATATTAAGTGCCTAAGTGCCTATTAAAATATATGTATATGTATGTGTAGGTGCAGACACACGCAAACATATGTATGCATATTATACAAGCACATGTGCCGGCGCTTAGGTGTAGAACTGTTTCGTTTTGCTTCGCAGTGTTTACCGATGTTTGGCGCTGAATGAAGGCATGATTGGCGTGGTTAAGTGTTGATGTGGCGTGGTGGCACTGTGTCACGCCGCCACTGTTTAACGCCACTTCATTGCATTTTAATAGCTGCACATTATTTTCAACAACCTGCAACAAGCAATAAATCCGTCAACGAGCCTTGCCGAACGAACGAACGCTACAAGGCGCTATAACCAACGATCGAAGCTCACAACAGTCGACGTTGCTAATGGAGGAAACCACAAACAGCTAATGGTAGTTAAGTAACCAAAGGGTATTCCATTCAAAACACATACTCACATACATAGGTACTTCATATGATTTTAAATGTTTTTTTTTTAGTTCATAAATGCCTGGGCAGTATATTGGCGCTAAACGTTGCTTTTTTCTACTAAACGTTTCGAAGGGCTATGTGTTTGAAGTTGAGTTGCAGTCGCTTTACCAGTTTTTATTTAAAAAAGGTGGCAGCATTATTTTGGCATAAGTTGTTACACATAACAGGTCAATTAAGTGGTTACATTGGTTTAGGGGTTTTAAAAAATCAAATTTTTTATTGTCTAATTAAATTCTTAAACACTTAAGATGATGTAGGCTAGCTAGGCTAAGTGCGCCGTCTTTAAACGCGTTTTTCTCGAAACGAAGAAGTCGGTCGGCAAAATTTTTCGAGAACTACTTAACCGATCATCATGAAATTTTACACAGATCTTTGAGATGCAATTTTTAAAGATTTGGACGAAGGATTTTTTTAATCGCTTACAACTATTTCAAAAAACAATGTCACGAAATTTTCGCTGAAATTTTCATTACGTATATTGAAAAAAAAAAAACACAACAAAGTCCACAAAATAATAATTTGAATGCTCACAAAGTGTAGTTGTTCGGGATAGCAGGCACTCTAAAGATATCCACTAAACGTGTACGAGGTGTGTTCAAAAAGTATCGCGAATTTTGTGTTTTTCCAAAAATTATTTATTTATTCATGAATATCTATTTTGTGCCCTTCAAAGTAATCCCCATGAGATATTATAGGGAACAAGAAAAAGTCACAGGGGGCCAGATCTGGGGAATACGGTGGCTGCGGGTGTTGTTTTTGTCCAAAAAGTCGCGCACAAGCAACGATGTCTGAGCAGGGGCGTTATCGCGGTGCAAAAGCCAATTTTTGTCACATCTTCTCGGCCGTCTGAGAACATTTTGTACCACCGATAAACGTTGCTTCGGTCCAAGGTAGCTTCTCCGTATGCCACAGTCAATATTCGGAATGCATCCGCGCATTTAATTTCGTTTTTAACACAAAATTTGATACAGGTTCCTGGATCCATTTTTTTGAGTAGGTAAAAATCAAAGACGATCCAAAACACGTGCAAGCAAAGCAGCTGTCAGCAATTAAATGAACATTCAAAATGGCCGAGCATAAGTGAGAGACATAACCACCAACATAACGCCACAAAAAATTCGAAATTCGAATATACGCAACCCGCGAAAATTCAAAATTCGCGACACTTTTTGAACACACCTCGTAAATCACATCATTCACGAATATTTGGGTATGATAAAGTTTTGTGAAAAGTGGATATCGTCCAAACTTATTTTTGATCAAAACCAACGACAAATTGATGATTCGGAGCAGTGTTTGGAGATGGTCAAGCGTAACAATTTCGAGTTTTTGCATCGATATGTGACAACGGATGAAACCTGCCTCCATAATTTCACTCCCAAGTCCAATCGACAGTCATTCGAACTCGCGCCAAAGCGTGGAAAAAACACAACAGTCGGTTGGCAAGATAATGGAGTCTGTATTTTGGAATAAGAATGGAATAATTTTTATCAAACACGTTGGAAAAGGAAGGACCATCAACAGCGAATTTTACATAGTGGCACATTTGAAGGTCGAAATCGCTGAAAAACGGCCGCATTAGAGAAAAAGAAAGGAAGTCAGTGGAAACGGCGGAAAAATCCATGAATTGGACTTCGACATGTTTTTGCATCCACCGTATTTCTCAGATTCGGTTTCCAGCGACTATTTTCATTTCAAATATCAAAATAATGCTTGCTGGGGCGAAATTCTTCTTAGTTTTTGTTTGCTATCTTTATGCCCGAAAATTTTCGAATAACTGTCAAAGGTATATGTGACAAAAAACTTAATTTCGCCTGCACGAGCATAAAAGGGTATATGAAGAACTAACTCGATACTGATCGGTCAGTAGCTTGGCATCTACAAACTTGTATGTATGTATATCCATGTGCTTGTGTGTAAGTTTGTAGGTCGCATTTGAACAATTTCTTTGGTGATCGTTGCGCTGTCATGGACAATCATATGTACATACTATACATATAGTATGCCTAATTTTGTGAAGATATCTTAGAAAAAGTTTTCCACACAATGACTTTATTTTAAACGATCAGTTTGGTCGAAAGTTATATGCTATAGTGGTCTGATCTGAACATGTTGAGAGATTGTACCGTTGCCTTTGCCAACAGTGCACGCAAAATGTCCTGAACATATCTTATCAAATAAAAAAGGTTTTCATACAATCACTTAATTTTGATCGATCAGTTTATATGTCAGCTATATGTTATAGTGGATCAATATGTGCGGTTCCGACAAATAAGCAGCTTCTTGGGAGAAAAGATGTACAAAATTTCAGATCGATATCTCAAAAAGCGTACTAGTTCATGTATTTATAGACGAACAAGTATGTGTATAATTTCTAGGGTCTGCTACTTTAAAAAGTCCCTTTCAAGCTAGCAAGATCGACCATAAGCTGTATTTCTCTAATGAAAATTCTTTAAAAATTACTAATTGATTTTAAAATACCAATTGCCGTTTGTTTACGACGAAGATATTCCGTGTGCTATGGTGCTCTCACAAAACACGAAAGACTGTCGAGTTGGGGAGGCGGATATTGGTAAGTTTTATAAAGAGTATATATACATATCTGCATAAGTGAGAAGTGAGAACGTAATTCCACACATGCACACCAGCAGTTTTCGCATTGTATTATCTCATTGTACTGAATAAGGTCATAAAATTCTGTGAGAACAGCAGTTTTAAATGTAAATATTATTATATGTATATACAATAACAGAAAGCGTCAAATTAAGCAGAAACGAGATCTGAGAATGAGAGGCAAAAATATAACAATAAACAAGCCAACAAACACACATACATACATACTATTCTAAACGAAAACAAAAAGGTTAAACATCTATTTCAAGGTGAATTTTACGCAAGTGTGTGGTGAAGTTTCGTACTATTTGATTTTGGGGTAATCAACACATTTATGCTTCCCTTTGCTGTTGTCGCACATTTTACGCCGTTTGCTTGTGATTTCAATAATTGTGTTTTGTAGTTATTTATTGTGGTTATATATTTGCTTTTACTTAAAAGTTATCAGCGGCCACGAAATGCTGCTAAAAGCTGATTAAAACATAGAAAATAGAGAAAAAGCATACTCACTTAGATATGTAAATAGATGGTAATCGAAAAAAAATTATATATTTTTGATGAAATGCGTTAAAAAATTCTGTTTAAACAATGCCACACACAGTGATAGAAATCCAGATTTGGCAACGCAATCAAATGTTACGCTGCTGTGTATGAATATAATTCCGGAACTTCGGAGCACAACAATTATAACACTGTAAACCAAAGTAAACTTTTCAATTGTATGTATGTATGTACATATGTATGTATATTATATAATAGGCAGTCCGAAGCTGGAAAGAGCTTATTCTTGTAAGGTTCGCCTTAGCCGAAAATGTGCGTGTTTTTCATACTATAAGTGGTTAGTCAGAATTACGTTGTTTTGTTGTTGTAGCGGCAGAGTTTTGACAAGATGACAGTGGTTGGCGTGATAAAAAATGCGGATCCGCTCCGTAAACCCCACTGTGGTGGGTACAAAACTATGCAGATATACATCATCATTATTTGATCAAAAATCACATTTTAACCATTAACCACTCCCCGTATTCTCCTGATAAGGCACCGTGCGACTTCTTCCTTCCGGAAAAATGCATTTGCTCATGAAAGGATAGCGTTATGCAGACGTAGAGGTCAATCAAAAGACTTGCACCGGCATACTGGCGGCCATACCGGCCAACGTTGCAAATCAATAGTAAGGATTACAAGTTGTAGGTGTCTCTTTTCAGAGAAAACAGTGACGGTCAGCTGACCAGTAAACTGCCCGTCACGACTGACATAAAAAATGTAATTGTATTAGTGAAGACATTAGCAGTTTCTTGTTGGGAAATAGGTAATACAGGCATATCGCATGTGTATATGTATGTGCGATTATTGTTAGAAGTCTCTCTCTAGTCAAGGGCCAATTGAACGTCAGCGGCTCGCTCCGTCATCATGAAACTAATGAAGAAATTATGCGTAAAATTGACAGTTTGGACTACTCAGCAATAAATAAATAATTTGAGTGGCTGTGCGTAAGTATTTAGGTATTGCTAAGTATGTATGTGTGAGTACAAGAGTTCCCTTTTGCCGAATGCGGGCAGAATATACGAAAAGTGAGAAATGTATGGACAACACAAATTGTTATTCCTCGAAACTATAACATAGAAAGGAGAGCAATGCTGTCAAGGTTATTGAACTAAGAATCCGAAACACAAATTATTTTTCAAGGCCTTAGTAATGTGAAGCGAAGCATGGGAATTACCAATGAGTATAAGTATATGTAGTATGTATTTATGTACATAAATATGTATTCCTCGAAAAATAACAACACAGTATTCAGAAATTACGCATAAATATAGTAATTTTCATGAAATCAAGTGGTCGAATTTGATTAGCATTAAAATTAATTTAATATCTGAAGATCTAATGGTCGTTACTTTAATGCAAATAATTGTTTTAGAGACTATCTTATCACCGTTTTTTTATGAAGTATTCAAATTTAAACTGTTTCCGATCGGTTGAGTGTTGCTGGCATTCGTTACTCGTCTTATCGTGTGATCTTGTCTTCGTAAAACAAATTGTTCATTAAAAATACAAATAATGACTTGAAAACTTGCGCTTTTGATATTTGTAATCTAAGAATGATCTGTCTAATGATTGCGACACCAAATGACTGGACAAAAAGTAGTAAGACTTATGAATTTAAATTTTGTGTAAATTCCCAATCGTCGGAGTGTTTTTTTTCCCAGGCTGGTAGGACTGTTAGTGACATCTGTGCTAAATGTCACATCAAAATAATCATAATATTCTCTTTCTGAGGAACATAAAGTACATTCGACGATTTTTACGATGAGTGAAATTATTCATCAAAGAATTTCGATTAAATTTTGTGTGCGGAATCAAATTTTGATACCGAAACGTTCAGAATGTTGGAAAAGTGCCTCGGTGATAATTGTTTGTCACGAGCAAATGTTTTTGACTCATACGAATCATTCAAAGAGGCTCGATAACGGCTTGACGACGAATCATGACCTGGACGGCCACCAACATCAACTGATGATCAACACATCAATAAAATAAAGGTATTGGTGCTTGAGAATCGTTCGAATTCTTACTGGAATCGTTGGAATATTGTAAGTATCAGCTAAAGCCATTTTGAAAGATCATTTGGGCCGAAGAAAAGTGAGAGCACGATTGGTTTCAAAATCAGCCGACGTCTGTGAAACTAGAACTACTGGAATGTCACGAAGCGTATTATTACTGGCGATGAGTCTTGGATTTATGCTTAGGCGCTGGTAACTATCTATCAATCGGCCGATTATAGTGGCAAAGATGAGCAGAAGACAAAAAAACCACGTCAAAAAAGTTCAAAAGTCACGATCATGTAGACAGTTTTATTATAGAAGTGTGGTGCACTACAAATTCCTTCTGACCGGCGAAACTGTCAAGAAGGAAAACTATTTATGTGCGAATCTATTCGTAGAAAAGGGTCGGAATTATGGGACGACAACTCTTGGTTTTATAATAGCCCACATTCGCATACTGCATTGATTCTTCGAGAGTTTTTCGCCAAATTTTCAACCAATATCAAAACCACCGTATTACCCAGCAAACTCAGCCGTTCCGGGAAAACCGTTTTGAATCAATTGAAGACATTAAACGTGAATTACTTCAAGAATTGGAAAAAAATTAGCCTCCACTACTTTCGCTCATTTCATTCATGACGTCACGCAGCTATGCATTTGCCTATCAGCCATACATATGTCAAAAATCCTCCACACGCTAATTTGTTGTCGTAATCTGTGTTTCTAACATTTTTGTTGTACACTTCGCATTTCCTCTAAACAGCAACATCCACACATGCATATTTATGTATTAGTATTGTGTTGTGTAGGTGACCGCTTAATAAGCAGCAAATAAATATAGTCGATGATCGCAGAGTTTTGTTGTTTATTCGCAAATTGTTGTTAATTTTCATGTCAACACTATTCACTGATGCCTAATCGCTGTTTATTTGTATAAATAGTTGTTGTTGTGATTGTCGTTGGTATTATTTATGATTGCTGTTGCTGCAGAGGCTGCATGTGCTGTTAGTTTTGGGTTGCTGAATCATCAACTCCCACAAATTCCATGGCAATGAGTATATTTGAAATGGAATAGAAAAAAAAATATTTCGAAATGGCCATCATGAGCTCTTATGAACATAAGAGTGTGTTAAGAAAATAACGGGAATTTTTTAATTTAAAATTTAGCGGATGTGGAGAGTCCAATTCTCAACCTTTTTATGCATAAAAACTAATGTGGACAATTTTGAAGGCCTCAAGTAGATGGATGAGTAAACATGTTTTTCAAACAAAGAAAACTGAACTGAAATATTAAATAAACATTTGATTATTTAAACAATAATTTACATCTCTTCAGTAAGTTTTCCAATAAATATGGTTAGTATGCATAATATCTTCTATATTGCACTATCTGCCAAATTAGCTGTTTGTAAGTTTTTTGAAGTGTAACTACTATTGAACTCTACATCAAATATCAACTTATATCTCATAGTGAGGAGGATAGTGTCACGTGAGGAAAGTTCTCTGAGCGCCATTCAGTTGAAAGTGATCAGAAATTATTATTTTACATATGACTCAAGCAACTCCTGAATTCTGGTCTTAAATCAAGTATCCTCTAAAGTGAGAAGGCGAACCTGGATTTAGAACCCGTCACGTAAAAAAACACTACCATTGAAAAGAATAAAACGTTATCGGTTGAGAGACGTACCTTTTGATGATGATCACTGCAAACGTGATAAAGATTACGGTTTAAGAGCATGCACCTGGAATGTCCGGTCCCTTAATTCAGGGAACCAGCATAAATTCTAGCAATAATCTAAGCCTGGAGATCAAGGACAGAATAACTGTGACCAACGAGTGCAACTTTGGATAAAATTGAGAGTGATCTCAGAAAGAAGCAGAGTTTCTTATTATTCCCGTTCTATTTACGGCGCAGAAACATAAACAAGCTAGAGAACTGTTTTTCGCAACGTCTTTGGAGCCGTACGTGTGTGCGATGCGTATCGAAAAAGCTGAAACAATGAACTTTATTATCAATACGGTGACATAGATTTAGTTAAGCTCATTAAAGTCCAACCAATGCACTGGTTGTGCCACGTTGTTCGCATGAAAAGTGATGGAAGCGGAAAGCTCCTTCGATTCCATAGCTGGACAACTGAAGCAAAGGCGATTTCAGTGGAAGGACCAAGTGGATAGCGACATGTCTGCACTTGACATGTACAACTGACGTGACATCGAAAAGGATGACTCTATCCTGGTGAAATTTTATGTTTGCGGCTCACACCAACCCATGTTTGCTGAAAGTAGGAAAAAGAAGTAGAAAAGAGATAGAAAAAGCAGTACGACCTCCAAAGTGACCCGTCATGCAATAGCACTAGTGTACGGTCATTTAGAGGCTATGTCTTACTAAAATGACAGAAATTTGTAATCAGTACACCATCTCAAATACCCCACATACCTCTTAGCACATCAGTCGCAAATTTTTCCTTCATATTTGTTGACTAGTGTAATTAGTAATTAAAGAAGAATACACAAAGCAAGCGAGGTGTGCTCGAACGCCTAGGCTCTCATTACTAGCAAAGCGTAAAATTTAGGAAAGTATTCAGCCAAATTCTTGGGTTTTGGGCTATTAAAATTGAAAAATCCAGTATTTTTTGCCGGAAGGGTTTATTTTCTTCTTTCAGTCAAAGAAATCAACGGCTGAAGCATAACGGGCACTGCAAAAAGTTTGCCGAGGTGCTGCCTCTAGTTAAAAAAACTTGACGTGATGGGTTTCGCCGCTTCAAAGACGGCGATTTCGATATTAACGAGCGTCTGCGTGAAGGAAGACCAGAAATCTACGATGACCGTGAATTGGAGACGTTGCTCGATGAGGAACCATATCAAATTGCTTTTGCTTTGGGAGTCACTCTCCAAGCCATTTCAAAGCGACTATATACATATGCTGGAAATGATTCAGAAATATGCAATTTGGCTTACTTATGACCTCAATATCAGGAAAAGCATGAAAAAGTGGTTCTCCTGCATGACAACGCTTAGTCTCACGTTGGCAAACCCTTTAAAACCCGCCTATGAGCGCTTAAATTTGAAATCCTACCTCACTATCCATATTGCGCAGATATTGCCTCGTCCGATTATTATATGTACGGTTCGATGGCACATGGTCTGGCTCAAAAGCAGTTCCACACACAAGACGACACCGACGACAAATGGCTTGATTCTTAGATAACAACACAATTTTACCGCAATGGTATTCGAGCTTTGCCAGGGAGGTGGAAAAAAGTTGTGACTAGCGATGGGCAATACTTTGAATAACTCATTTCTAGTAATTTCCTTACAATAAAATTGCACTTTCATTGAAAAAAATAATTGCGATAACTTAGTTGGTCACTTAATATATTAATTAATCTATTATATGTATGCGTTAGCATAAAAATAATGTGTACATTTTTATTGTATGAATCATATATTTCATTATTTTAAGCGGAATTTTTTGCAGCCGCTCGTTACTCGGTAGCGAGCAACGTCAAAAAGCTACGGACAGCTGCAAATAACACCGGGAATTCGCAATATGCAACGCAATGAGCTGCATGTGACAGTCGCGACAACGCCAAAAGTGTTTACCATCAAATACCAAATACATAAATAGCGCGACAGCCATCTGCTGCCCAGACAGTCGAGCGACACCTACTATCTGCTACACAAACAACAACAGCAGCCGTATCAAGTTAAAATTAAAATCATACCAAGTACTTTCATATGTATATACATACAAACTGTGACTGTGTGTGAGCGCCGGTTGTTTATTTACATTGTCAGCATGTGATTTGTTGTTGCTGTTTACAATTTTTCACAAAATTTTCCTTGCAATTTCAATTGTTGCCGTCATTTGTTGGTTGCAATTGCAAATTGTTCGCATATCACTTGTCACAGCTAAGTGTGTGTGTGTGTAACGTATGCGCATGCTATACACATTGTTGTTTTTGTTGTGGATGACGTTGTTATTTTTACACAGCGAAAACATATAGCCTATAGTGGGTTTCAGTGTTAGAACCCAGTGGGAAAAAATATGCGATGAATAGGAATGTATTCTTCGGCGGCTAACCATTCAAAATTGAATGAATTACATTTCAGCTCTTGTAATATGGATATGTGCTCCATTCAGGGGTTAAATGGGTTTATGGGTTTCAAAAACCGATTTTTTTTATTGTCTTATTCAATTTTATAATACCTCTAGAATATTGTCCTAAACTCTCAAGTTGATCTAAGTAATAGTTTCGGAGATATAGCCTTGAGAATTTGTGCGCTCAAGGTTAGCTAGGCTAAGTGCCGTCTTTAAATGCGTTTTTCGCAAAACTGTGTTTTCGAAGTCGGTTGGCAAGATTTCTCGAGAAGTACTTAATCGTTCTTCACCTGAGACATGCAATTCTTGAAGACTTCGCCAAAAGATTTTTTTTTGATTACAACTATTTGGAAAAAAGTGGCGTAAAATATTAATTACTTGTAAAAATGTCTCTCTCAAAATCCTAATTTCAGTCTTTTTTGCCTTCATGCAAGTTCTAAGTTAAGGTTTAATTAAAACACGTATTTTTCATTTTAGATGATCCTTTATCCTGCCAACGCTGCGCACCTTTTTCCGAGGTGTTAGCGGAAATGGTGTTGCAATGACCGAGTTTAAAATATTTATTTTCAAAAATTTCAGAATTTCTTTGTTAATAGTGTATGTTTGTAGCAATAATAAAATCTAGTAAAATTTCCATTTTTATATGAGAAAACAATCCTTGAATAATTGCTGCTTTTTACCCGAGAAAGAATTTAAGATTTTCTGATTGAAAGTTTTAGTTTTTTCCGTTATTAAGTCAATATAAAGAGAAAGCAAGATATTTCGAATAAAAACTACGGTGTAATAGGGATATACGAAGCTAAGTTTACAACAAATTTCTTGAAATAAAAGAATTTTTTTGTACCAAAAACAAACAAAAAAAAAAAATTGGGTTTTGTGCATTTTTCACGTGAACTTTAAGGTTATGTGAAAAAAGACGCAAAGCTTTTCATTATCTCTTACTTTGGCATATAACTTTTTTCTGTAGGACTCATTGGTTTGCCGAACAACTAGAAAGCCGGGCTTTAACACTTAAAAATTCAAGCACGCCCCTCCACTTCCTCTTGCCGACCTCAGATCGCCCGTAAATAATATTTCAATTAATTTTCTATTTTTTATCTTTCGTTAAAATCGGTTTCAATCTATTATGATTTTTTTTTTTTGCTTTCAAAACTTATTTGTCCTGGTTTACAAACTATAAATGTTTACAGGAAATTTAGGACATGGATAGTGTTCGAAACTGAATTTGATAACCATTCATGCTTTGTTATGTGTTCCATCAAAAAAAGAGCCGCCAGACGACAGAGAAGTCTCAGTTCGTACCACAAAAGCTGAAAGTTTATTTGAAACACTGGTATAGTCTGTTCGATTCGCTACTCTTCAACTGGTGGCGGATATCGAAGACGCATTTTTGTAGAAAAATAATAACTAGTTAAACAGATAAGAAGCGTTAAAATTGTATTTACGCTTGTACGCTCGGATGTATAACAAATGTGCATATATATAATCAATCGATTTTCCTTTAAGGCATATTTTAATTTAAATTTATTTTGGTGGCAACGCAGTGGGATTCTTCTCTTCGTTTGTGCGCATCAGTTTTCGCTTTGCTGCTATTTATATATGCATAAGTATACATTCTGCATATTCTAAAATATCTAAGCACGAGAATTCTATTTAAAGCATCCAACACATTGGGGTCGTCAAGAAACACAATAACAAACAAGTAAGGAAAGACTAAGTTCGGGTGCAAACGAGCATTTTATACTCTTGCAACTTGGAGGAATTAAAGTCAGGGAAATACTTTTAGGTATAAAAGACCGACCAGACGATCGGAATATAAGCAATTTTACATATACATACATATGTATACTATATATAACCCTTACACCGAACAACATGTATGTATGCGGCATAAGGTTTGTTAGAAAAACGAAAATCATTGCATGTAGCATATGGGAGTTAGGGTTGTATCGACCCGATTTTATCTATTAAATATTATCATGTCATATACTATGAAAACGTTCCCAGGTTTCTTTAAGGTACTTCATGAAAATATTTCTAAAGTCAACGATAGATACTGGGGTCCACATATTCGGTGAATAGGGGCTTGAACAGTTTTGGTTGGATTTAGCAATTTTTCGATCATAAGACAGCACACTTTAAAGGAATTATTAATGTAAAGTTTTATTCTGTTATATTCGTTACTAATTGTTTTCTTTACTGGAAAAATAAATTTAAAATTGTGCGTGGAAAGTAGGCGTGGTCGTAGTCTGAATTCGCCCATTTTCTCGTATCTTCTCGTCATCCTGATCATTTACTATATATATTTATGTATAACTCTTTATCTATATCGAATAGTTTTATGTGAACACAACTATTATACCCCGTGGCAATATGTTGCAAGGGTATAAAAAGCATAAGCTAAGCAAAATAATAACATCAGCAATGACTTTTCATGGAGCCACCCTGACCAGACGTTTATAAGACGGTGTTGGCGTCTGCGGCTGAGGATGAAATGTAAATGGAAGGTATGCTCCTTAAATCACTGTTGCGTCTAATGTATAGTGACGTATAGAGAATTTAATATCAGCAGGATATAGTAAAAAGCTGAAATGGATTTCAATGTTGTGTTAGTTGCGGGAAATAAAAAATAAAAATAAAGATATCGCAATAATACTTGGTACATATGTTGCTTAGTTAAAAAGTAAGGACTAAAATTATGATTTTTTCAATATATATTTTTTTTCATATAACAAATAAAATATTTAATTCAAAGTTGTAGTTATTCCAAAGATACATATTTTAAGAAATATTTATGAATTTAAAGAACAGTATGCCGGCTTTTACAACATCATTTTCGACAATCCCTCGGAAAAAAGGTGCCGCCATGTTGATAGCAGAATTTCTCACAGTATCTGGAACTAAGTATTGATCGATGAAAAACCAAAAAAAAAAAAATTAAAGCTTAAAAAAAAAAAAAAAAAAAAAAAAAAAAAAAAAAAATTAAATAAAAATAAAATAAAATAAAATAATAATAAATAATCTGACAGTTTTTAAATTATATCTCAAAGATCTGTGTAAAATTTCTTTACGATCGGTTGTGATATGAACTATTTTTCAAAATAAACAGACCATTTCGAGACAATGTACAAAACACTAGAGATAAATTGGAGGAGGATTGACAATATCGTATTTATGCCTAGGTTCTTGAGGGCACAATATACCTTAGGTCGCGGTGCATTACCTCAAATAATATTCTATTCTATTCTATGCCTAGCAATAATTTAGAAGCTTAGTGTCATTTTTTAAATAGGCAGATTCTGCTTGGCATTATACGCTTTTGCTAACGACATTCACATGATTCATTTGGCATACAGCACACATGGAGGCAGCGAGATTAAAACGCGGGCACTTTGTAACAACAGCTGCTATGACATAATGCGTCACACAACTGCCATCGCTCACATGGCGTCATTTGTACATTCAGAGGTGTCGAAATACTATAAACACCTGATATTTGAGTTGGCGGTTTAGTGATAGGATCACGGCAAATCGGCAGTCAGCTTTCGTCATAAGCTGAGAGCAATATTTCCTTGACTGGTATAAAATATTTATAAATTTAGTTCAGTATGATAACTGTAATATATCTTATTTACCATGAGACATTGGGATGCATACCTGAAAATAGAAAAAAAATATATTGATTAATTCTTTTAAGTTTGTGTTTATTTGTTTTAGGCAATTTGCTTATAATAATTGTCTAATTAGAAAAGGATAAGCCGTCTTTATGAAGTCAACTATGAATTTTACAACAACAGAAGTTTGAAAACTTGAATGAATTTTGCTAACAACCACATTAGCGTAAATATTTGGTATAGTAAATCCATTACTTTTCAATATATGGCTATATTAATCTGTATCACGTGATGAATAAGTGTGAAAACCTAAGCCACTCTGACTACTATGATGTAATAATAGTAAGACTATGTTAAAGATATTAAAATTCCTAATTTATTCTTCAAAATCTATGCCGTCCTCCTCAACGTAATCCCCCTTGGCCACAATACATAGTTCTTCAATTCTCGAAACAGTTGTTAAAGTCAATTTCCGGAATAGCCTTCAATGCGCCCAGCGATTCACGTTTAATGTATTCAATTGACTCAAAATAGTTTCCTTGTAGCGTTAGTTTTGAGTTTGCTGGCTATTTGTACAAATAACTTCGCGTTAACAACAAATAAAGCATAAATAGAATTCCGTGTTGGCAGTTTTCCCGGCTAAAAGGAGTTCGGAGTGCCCCACATCTCGATAATCGAAGAACATTGTCAACATAACCTCGATTTTCGACCTGCTTTGATGTGGTGTTTTCTGCTTCGGCTTACTGCTACGATATTCGGCTGACTGATCATCTGTTTCTGGAACGTAAGCATAGATCTTTGACTTATCGCCAGAAATAATATGTTTCATAACATCCTGGTACTCAGAAAGCATTATTTCACAAACGCTAATGCAAAGCTGTCGAAAAAATTTGTGATTTTGGAAAAGTGCTTTCACTTTTTTTAGAAATTGATTTCTTTTTTTACAAAATTTAATGGAACTTCGTTGTTGAATAATTTCACAAAATCGCCGAATGCACTTTATGTTCTTCAGAAAGAAAGTATTATTATTATTTTGATGTGATATTTGGCACAGATATAACCGACATTCGTATCAACCTGAGAAAAAAATAGTTCGTGTGAAATTTAAATTAAAAAGTCTTTGTCTGTTTTTTGCCCACATTAGTACTGCAAAGACTACGACTGTTATTGTTATTCTTTGTAATGACCATATTTATATCACAAATGTACGACTCAAAATAAAAATATAAAATTTTGACGAACATTTTCACTCAAAAGTGATCACTGAAAATCTGTGGGTATTAACCGTGCTAGTTACGTCATCCTACAACTATATACGTATAATTCCAATTCAAAAAAACTTGAAAGGTCGACAACATTACTACTTTCCCTTGAGCCTGTTTGCTTCAAAAGCAGCTTTCAGCCTTAAAAGTCTTCTCATTTTATGGACTGTAGCGTGGACAATTTGCTTATCACAAAATAAATAAGTATTCGAGAATTAATTTCAATTAATGTAGATGTTTATAGCTTCAACGTTTCAAAAATATCAATATTTACGCCACTATGCTAATTCATTGTGTTCACAAAATTTTATGACTTCATTAAATGCATTAGAAAACGAGAAATGCACAGCTATACTAATCAACTTGAAGTGCTGATGAAAGAAACCAAAACGTAAAAAAAAAAAAAAAATCGTTAAAGGTCTCATCCGAGTTCATGTTTAACAAATATTTGAAATATGCTTTCAATTGAGTTACTCGCTCTCTCTCTCCTACAATCACTCTCAATAAGGCTTCATTGCCACTAATTTGCTGAACAGTTAGTTAATCTAATTCGTATTCCAATCCAATCACATTAGTGTAATTATACCAAAAGAAATCAGCTTTTCAAAAGACGTAAACGATACACGATCGAATGCAACTTCGCGAATGCACATACACACACCCACATGTAGATACATTCGATAGAGTTATTGCAAATCAAAAGCTTTGCCATTAGATACACTTAAAAACGGACCTCAACCATCCTGTACATGCCTTTCATGCCCCAATCGAATGGCAAGCCAACAATGCTATTCGTAGAGAAAGCAAGACAACATAACAAGCAGAGAATGCACAACCCCACCATTGCCGAATCACCTGTCGACCCACTTGCAAATGAGTACGTTAGCATGTCACTTCCATTAAATTTACGAGCTTACGTAGACAGTTTTCATTCGCTTCACAACGCTTTTGAATTTTTCCGTGGCCAAGTGACTTTGAGTCACCGCCGTCGGTTAAAGGAGGTAAATAAAGCGCTTGGTATGAAACTGGCAATCGCTACGTCCTTGCACTAGGAAAGGGAACGGTTTGTGGGTGCTTGGCTGCGCAGTGTTTGCGGAAAGCTAAAACTTCATTCAAAATAATATTTTCACATATATTTAATTATAAGTTTATAAGAAGAGCTGTGGACTGACTTTACAAAAAATATATATTTTTGTTATTCCGGACAGTTTGCGAAATTTTGATGTTCTCGATTATGAAGTTATTTAAGATAGTACTTAATATGCGCCGGTTTTTAAGTTTAAAGTTAATTTTAAGTCATCTTCGCAAACAACTAGATACATTTTCGAATAATCTACGAAGTTGTAGTAAGGAAAAGAGAAAGCGGTTCCACCAGTATCTGAAAGGTATCAAAGTCGATGGGATCACAATATTATGACAGGTAGGCACAGAGAAAACGGTTTTAACAGAATCTAAAAGTAAAAGAAGAAAGGTGCCAAAGTCGATGGGATCACCACATGATGTCAGACTTGTGAAAGTCCCTAAAAAGAGGTTGTCAGATGGAAAATTATAAAAGATATGTCAATGAAAGAAATTTTCTTGAAATACAATGTACATATGTAACTAAAAATCAAAATAAGGAAAAACTAAACGAAAGCAAATTTTACAAAATCATTACAAACCATTCATAGTTTCATGAAAACGAGATATATCAAAACCAATGCTGGAAATTCTTACGCATTTTGCTTCACTGCAGCCACTGTCATCTGTGGAGCTGTTGAAGTAGTCAGTGCAATTATGCTAATTAGGTGTTGAACGTCAACTAGCCCACATAAACGCGCATACGCATGCACATTTGTACATAAATAACATGGCTTACCGAACAGACTGCTTTTGATATGACCGATTTCGCTGTCTCTTATATACCATTTCTACCGTTTGTGTGGGGTGCGTTGTAGTTCTACTGCCTTTCTAAATACGTAATCAGATTGTGAATAACCCTTTACTATTTTGGCAACATTTCGCCCGTTCGCGGGTAACTTTTGCATGGAAACGCTATAATTTGCCGATACTGTCTAGTGCATTTCAGATTTTCTTACGATTGTAATGGAGGTGGGCTTGCATATAGGCATACCTCAGGCATTACATATGCGTAAGTTTGTTTGCGCTGTTTAGCTTTTTGTTCATGCAACCTTTTCTTAAAGTAGGCTTGCCCAAAACAGTTGCATTTTAATTCACCCTCGACCCAGACTACTGTCCGGTATGTTGGCAGATTGTGAGTACGTGTGTTTGTGTAGCCACGCAGTTAGATGTTCAGAAAAGTGGGAAGTCTGTGTCAAAGGTATTTGGCTATTTGCATTCACAAGACACCAATTACATACAAAAGGTATTAAACATGTAAGGCGGTGCAAACGTAAGGCATTGTTGAGGTGTTTTATTTTCACAGTAAAGAAATTTTGATTGATTTTAGACTTACAGGAGTGCCATTTCTGTCTCATTGAAATCGCTCTTTTTCACTGTGTACTGTGATGAAATGGTTAATTTTTCGATTAACTCAAGCGTTTGCGAGGGATTCGTCGTCAAAAATCAACGAAGGAAAGAGATAAAAAAAATATGAGAAAATTTTTTTAGAACAGTAATTTTCCTATACAACTATGAAATGAGATGATGTAGTTGGAAGCGAGTGTTGAATTTTTTTATCTGATAAATAAGAGAAGCGTCTAAATACATACTCTTCAGAAAACCAAATGAAAAAAATATTCGTTGTTTTACTCAACGCTTATGTTCTATGGAGTCTTTATATGGTGGAGGGCTCTAGAAAAGACCACACTTGTAAAGAAACTCGAGACATCGAACATTGACATCGCCGCAAGTTGTATGGCCGCTAAAGTGGCTATTAGGCCCAGAGAATCTGGGTTCTTACAAGAACGCGTATCTCAACACTCGAAGATCTTCACACACTTTGACTGCATACCGGATCATCTAGATCATGGAGTCGCCAAACCGACTGGGGGGAAAGTTCTTGGAGGGGTTTACTGTCGGGAGTTCTCTATCAACTCCAGTGTCAGACTTCCTGACAATTGCAGTGTTTTCCAAGCCGAAGTTGCAGCCATCAAGGTAGCAGTAGATCTGCTGCTCAAGAGTGAGGCGTCCTTTAGGGAAGTGACCTTTCATTCAGATCGTGGAGCGGCGATTCTAGCCTTGAACTCATTTACAGTGCGTTCAGAGTTGGTCGAGCAGTACCTAACCTCGCTATCAATAGCATCGAGTATCTTTGAGATAAGACTGGTATGGGCACCGGTACATAGCGGAATCGCAGGAAATTGCGTAGTCGTAAAAGCCTTTTGGCCCAAGATTGATCGCAGGAGATTTAGTGATCTCTTTACCCTCAGTAAGGCCAGCCCCTCCCTAGTTGTGGGGCTTTCGGCAGGCCAATGTACTCCACGTGGGTGAGAGATTACTCCAAAATTAGCCACATTTGCGATATTCTGTGGTAAGAGTACTTGCATGACATCGGAGTAGTCTATGGAGGTTCTGTGGGATATTATTTTTGTTGTTGAAATGAAACAAAAAACATATATGTGGTATATTCATAACAGTTTCCATTTTCTCACAACACGTCTGTCGATTATAGATCGAACAGAGATGACGATCTTTGAGACACGAGTGATGATGGCGAAGTTGTGAGCTGGCTGGTGTACAAGCTTTCGTACTGCACCAAAGTGGCACATTTTATGCATTACTTTAATACCCCTCAAATGGAACACGTGCTCTGATAATTTTTGCAGCGAATACAACCCTGCTTATCTGTTGTCTGTTTATTTCTAATAATAAAAAAAAAAAAAAACAACAGCCGTCAGCAATAAATTCGTATTTGAATGTAATAAATCACCGAAAACGGAAAATAAAGAAAATGTAGGGTGTCATATAGTGTGAGGGTACGAGCTTGAAACATCAGTGTCTTGTTAGCAATTCGTTTTTACACTGAGAAAATCAATTAAGGAGACAAAACAAAAAAAAACATGAGCTTGAACTTTGCTTGACTTTGCATAACAGCGCAAGGGCTAGAGCAAAACAAAGGCGCTAAGTCTGATTGTACAGAAAATGGGCCTTGAAATGTTACACCTTACAGCAAAACGAGACGGTGCGCCTACATATGTACATACATATGCACTTACAATCAATGCATGCACGCCAACCAAAGGCGCTGAAACGAGACGTGTCAACATAAAATTTGTCTGCGCAGCGCACAGAGCTTTTATGCGCACACGAGCGTCACACACCCACACAACCAGAGGCGTTTACAGAACATACATACGTGATATTGTTGCAATGAGCAAACTTGCATTAAAAAAAACTACAAAAAATTACAAAAAAAAAAAAAAAATAACGAAAAAAGGACACACACGTGCCAAAAACAGCAGTAACAACAGCTAGCACCAGAGTTGATGATAAATGCTCGCCATTTAAAAATAGCTGCAGTAAAACAATTTTTAGAAAATTTGAATGCCCATAAATGCACGGAAACCGCAAAACATGTAATGACCGCAATAAAAAACTACGTCTCAGCTGAAATGTCTGGCGTTACTTCTCAGTGGACGTAACGCCGCCGTCGCACATAGGAGCATTTACCTTCAAAAACCGGACAAAATTGCAAATTACAAACTTCAGCGATGGTACTCAAAATCCATTTTTTCACTGTTCTACAATGAACCGATTAAATGAATGACCTTCAGGCCGCTATATTGCCACACAAGTAGTCGGAGCCTAGACTTCGTTCAGAACGCACATGCTTATTCGCCAAACTCGCCATTGTTCTCGAAATTGCAAGTGGCAATTTTTTATTGCGTGAACGGAATTCTTGAAAATATTTTTTATGGATTCAGGACAACATGGTATGTATTGAAAATATTAATGATATAAATAAAATATTAATGATATAAAAATTAATTTGGTTAATGAATTATTATTTTTTTTTTTGTCAAAACAATGAATCATTATAAAAAATTAAATTTTTTTTAAAATTTGTTTAGAAATTAGTGTTTTTGTTATAGTGTCGGGCGAGGTCGAGCTATGAATTATTTTTCCTAGTAAACTACAGAGTTTCTACTTAACACATAAGCTTAAATATGTTCTCCGTCTTTCCCCACTTAAAAAAAAAGCGCGTTGAAAAAAGTTGGTCAGTTGCATAAAATGAGTACTCATTCTGTCGAAAATGGGTTGAATCGGGTCAATACATTCCTGTGCCCCCATATACCTAATATAATGATTTTAGAACTTATAGGTGACTTTATGCTGGATATATTCGCCAATATTTGGACGGATTCAATGAAAATTGCGGAACATGTCTTATTCATAACAGTGTTTCTTTGTGCCTAGAGTAGTATGTGGGATGAGCAAAAATTTCTCAAATCTAGTCGGCACTACCCCCTTCTCAAATATATTCAATATATAGTTTTCGGTTGCACCCGAACTTAGGTCTTCCTTACTTGTTTTATTTTAATATATTGCATTATTATATTTAATCATGCATTTTTATTTATTTTCATTCATAAAATCACTTTAAATAATTTTGTCCGGTTTTTGAGACCAAATGTTCCTATGTGTACAAGTATGTATGTATGTATGTATGTATGTATGTATATAATGGTGTGCTTGTACTTATATATGCACATAATTTGCATTGATTTGGATAGGTGTACCGTCGGATATACAAATTAAGTGCAGCGTTAAGGAAAATTGTGGAGGAAGAGTTTGCGGCAAAATTTTACTTATTACTAGTGCCTCAGTTTTTGAGATATCGATCTGAAATTTTACACACGTTCTTTTCTGCCGAAGAAGTTGTTCAGTTGACGGAATCGTCGATATCGAACTACTATAGCATATAGCGGCCATACAAACAGAACGATCGGAAGCAAGTATTTGTATGGAAAAATTTTTCATTTTACAACATATCTTCACGAAATTTGGCACAATTTATTATGCAAGGCAATGCTATAATCTCCGAATATATCATTCAGATTGGACCACTATAGCATATAGCTGCCATATAAACTTCAATTTGTTGATGAGACCTTCTTCATAGAACGGAAAATTGTTGATTGGAATGTTACTTTTTTAAAGTTTTGGATTTACTTGCTTAAAGTAAAATATCAATTTAGGGCCGTTCTGATGTGAAAATGAAGAACTTGTTTATAATGAACCCTTTATTTAGCACAAAATATGAATAACACCCTAATGTATCTACATGAACATACATACATACATATATACCATGGTCTATAGAGTGAACATTTGATCAAAATGGTACTTTAAATATGTGACAGATATCCACAGATACCCAGAGAGTATTTACGTACAAATAAATATTTTTATTTCCTTAGATGTATGAGGAATTCCTTTTTTGTAGAGAAAAGCGCTGTAAGAGGTTTAAGTCACCCTTTGTTCTCGAATTAATCTTAACTGAAATGTATAGATATATATTTATCTAACAGTTCAATTGATAAGTTCTCGACATACCATAGTAAAATCCATTTTTTTTGCTAAAATTAAATTTTTGTTTCAACATGATTCCATTTAAGGCAGATACACAGATTATAGCAATTTTGTAGTACGATGTCTTCTAATTCGAGCTGCAAAACTAAATTTTGCTGCGGTACGTCCATGAAATCGATATCATCGGCCTCAACAACCGCGATGTTAGTTCTGCTTTCTCCAGAATGGATAAGAAAGCGAAGCAAATGGGTCTGGTGGTGAACGAGTGCAAGACGAAATATCTGTCATCAAACAAACAGTCGTCGTACTCTCGACTACTCTCCCACGTCACTGTTGACAGTCATAACTTCGAAGTCGTAGATAATCTCGTCTATCTTGGAATCAGTATTAACAGCAAGAGCAATGTCAGTCTTAAAATCCAAAATCAGAATAATTCTTGCCAACAGGTGCTACTGCAGATCTGCCTTGCGATTGAGAAGTAAAGTCCTCTCCCGACGAACAAAAACCAAATTCTGTAAGTCACTAATTATTCCTGTTCTGCTATATGGTGTAGAGGCATGGACGATGACAACATCTGATGAGTTGAAAGGTTCTGCGGTTTTAATCTCCAAATGGATGAAAACACTCCAGCTCTGAAAGTATTCAACGCAGTATCCGAAGGGCGAAGCAGATGAAGAGGAAAACCTTCACTCCGTTCGAAAGACCAGGTGGAGAAGGATCTGGCTACGCTTGGAGTATCCAATTGGCGAAACGTAGCCGAAAGAAGAAACGACTGGCGCGCTGTTGTTAACTCGGCTATAACCGCGTAAGCATTGTCTACGCTATTAAAAAAGAAGAAGAAGATGTGTTCTTTGTTTCAAAATAGGTCTCATTTTCGCTGATCATCTCTTCATTCCTAGATAATTTCGTCCCAGCAAGCATTATTTTCATGTCTGAGAAAAGAAAATCTGGCTAATACGGTGGATGCAAAAGCAATTCGAAGTCTAATTCATGGATTTCTGCTGTAGCTTTCACAAACTTGTGACAGGGTGTATTGTCTTGGTGAAACAGCTAACTAAAATTTTTATGTTTTTAATTCTGTAGTGCCATCTATGTTATGTACATTCTTATATGTATTATATATACTTCCATTTTCCTGGCCTATCGCTTCATGACAGTGTATTTACTACTGCATAACAGCATTGTATTTTGTCAGTATATTATGGTACATTGCATTTTGTGGTGTTGCCTGCAACAATGCGTTAAGCCGGAAGCATATTTCGCTTGACTACTCCTTTTCATTACGGTTTCTAGCTGTCAATGCAATCGAGCATATTGTCGTGCTCTATTTGGTGTTTTGTTCATAAGCAAATACCTGTAAACACAACACCAAAACAAATACTACCTCAATAACCAATTGTAAGTAAACAAGTTGCGGTATGGTTAAATAATTCGAAAATACTCATAAATGCGTATAGTTCATATTAGTATTTCATATTGAAATATTACTTTATAAACTGATTGATTTGAAAAATTCACATGAAAAAATCATATAAAGTGATTTGTGATGCTCATTTAAGTATGATTTTATTGTTTGTGACACACACGCCCACAAGACAAAAACACTGCCGATAATAGCACTATTTTTAAATCATTATTTGCTACCAATTCATTTATATTTATAATTGTTGTAAACAAACTATTAATAAATGTGTGGTGACGCCACCTTTGGTGTTGAAAAATATACGCCTACGAACTTCGAACACACAGCGACCGTCGGTTACGGCAAGATAGCGTCAGCATGAGATAATGAGGCATGTGAACAAATTAAATTCGTGACATACCAATGGACATCCAACAAATCCGAATATTTGTGATCAAATTAGAGCTACTTTTTAAAAAGCGTTTTTTTTTTCATAAATCAAATCGTAAGTCGTGTCAAGCTGTCATGTTGTTTTTGTTCAGTATTGTTTGGTTTTTCATCATGGAAAGACTTACGTCTCGCAACTTATGGTCAAGATAATCGGCCTATAGAGCAACACCATCAGCCAACTTGAGACCCAACATTAATTATTGGATAACATTCAACCGAATAGATCACGTCCAGTACGCAGTTGAGAAAATATAGCAGCCGTAGCTTGGAGCGTACACGAAGAACGTGATTCGGTCGATTAAGCGCCTTTCGCAGCAACTAAGACTGACGTATGGAACGACTTGGCGCATTTTACGTCGAGATCTTAAATTGAGAGCGTACAAAATTCTGTTGGATTTGAACCCGACTTTTCCAAACGTCATTCCTTCGCTTTATTGGCTTGCGAAAAGTGCCACGGGAACCCAACGTTTTCGAGTAAAATTTTGTTCAGCGAAGAAGCCTATTTCTGGCTCAATAGGTATACAAACAAGCAAAATAACCACATTTGGAATGAAGTGCAATCTAAAGAGATTCAAGAGCTGTCATTTCATTAAGAAAAATTAACGGTTCGATCCGATTTGTCAGTAGGTGGTATCATAGGTAAATATTTCTTCAAAAATGACCGGTCAATTGGCTGCCAAGATTATGTGATATCACACCGTTCGACTTTTTTCTCTGGAGATATGTAAAGTCTAAAATCTAGATGGACAATCTAACTTCGATTTAGGTCTTGGAGCAAAACATCCGTCACGTCATTCGCCAGTTACCATTTCGATTGCGTTATCGAAAGTTGGACTCAACAGACTATCTGAGACTTGATGATAACAAACATTCCAACTCATGGTTCAAATCGAGAGAAAATGAAAGTGGCTTATCAACCCATTAACAATCAGTTTGTACGAGTTTCGGCTCAAAAGTTGCTGTAGGTGACTATATTAAGTTTGATGTTGACATAATATCCACTAACATAGTTTAGGGCATAGAAATACAACGGCTTGTGCAGAGCTTGTCATAAAATATAATAGGTTGTCAAAAAAGTCTTGCGGTATTTTTATTGAATTTTTTCAATTTTCAATTGTTTATAAAATTTTTTTTATGACTCATGCCCAGCTCTTGACCGATGCTACGGCTGCTACTATGCCGGTCTCTCTCGACCAATTCAGCGATTTTATCGCAATTTTCGACGACAGGCCTTCCGGAACGTGGCGTACCTTCGACCACCTCTACACCAGTTGAAACCACAGTTGTGCGGTGGAAATGGAAACTGTATCGGGTCCATAAACTGCACAAATGGCGGCTTGAGATGCATTTTTGCCTTTATCGTAGTAGTACTGTAAAATATGCCGTATTTTCTCTTTATTCTGCTCCATGTTTGCGACGCTATAACTCACGAACGACTTAAAAGAAACGACAATCAATCAAAAACGTGTTAGTGCGTGAAATGAGCGACGAATAAAACTAGAACTACGCGCTCGCAGCGTCAACTAGCGAAAAATACCGCAAGACTTTTTTGACAACCTAATACGTATATTGTTTTAGTTTATATATGAAATCTATTGTTGCTGCTTTTGTTGTAGTCACAAACGTCAACACGAATTGTAATATTTTGAGATTTTCAATAATTAATTAGTGAATAAATGCTACTTTTTTTGTTGCTGCGGTAGTTTGTGTGGACGCTTTAAATGCCAAGCAGGCCATGCCGTATACGTAACCTTTTCAATGTGTTTGCTAACTGCTCGACAACGGAAAGCAAGAGTAACGCTCTAACGCCTGCTTTGACTTACTTCAAACGCCGCTTAACACCTATGTGTGTGTGTGCGTGTATGTGTGTGTGTATGAGTTTGTGTGTTTTGCTTTGCTCATTCATACACTTAATTGCTGGAAGTTCGTTTGGCTTGCGCAGTGCGTAGGCGGAAGTAGTAATCATATTTATAAATGCTTTGACATTAACCACCATATGCTGTTGCGGCTGGTTATTACGCTCATTGAACTAGTTGGCATATTTAATGTTTAACGCTCTGCGCTGTCGTTTTGTTTACACCGGAAGTGGAATACTTGCGCGACCGGCGAGCTTCATATTTGGTATCATTTTTGTTTTTGCACACAAACACACTACTAATGCTCGTGGAACGCAGGCAAATTTGCTGGCGTTATTTTACTAGTGTTTCATGTTGTTGTTAGCCGGCGTTGGCTGAATACTTTTACGTCTGCCTTTCCATGATATTTCGCTGCATTGCCATTTTTAGCAGCTTTTTGCGCTATGTTTAAGTGCTTGCCCACACATACCGCAACACGGGGTGTTTTTGCGCGTCTGAATTTCTGCCATAATTGCTGTTTGTCTACACATCTATTAGCTCATTTCGAGACACACAAGTGCGCGCACAGTCATTTGAATTTGTTGTAAAAGTTGACGCTTGTAGGTCTATAGTCAATTTCACAGACGCCTGCCGTAAATATTTATGTGTATTTATAACATAGTGATTCACTGAATCAGAATTTCTTTGTTTCATTCATTTATTTCGCCATTCATGCGACTGCTCAAATATGGCGCGGCGTTTTAAACTCGTCTCCGTTTTTAGAGCACGCATTATGCCACTCACTTAGTTATTTATGGTGAGTTGCGTCTTATTGACTTCAAATTAATGTGAGCACAAGCGTTTAATCGCCAGCTTCATTTTGTGCAGTAAATTTGTCAGTATATGATTTATTTTATAGCTGTAAACATTTCTCACGCCGTCGTAATATGTAATATGTGCTTGGCTATGCACATATATCTAAATGTGTAACTCCTTAGTGAAATTGTTGTTTGTTCGCGTTCAATATTCCATTTTAAGGTTGTTGGCACGGGTATTGCGCCAAATGAGTTTGAATTTTTTTGTGAATTTTTCGCATATCACAAATACACTCGAAAGTTTTGAACTTAGTTTTGGTGTCAATGCTTACACTCCCTGTTATTATTCTGCGCATAGTTCTCGTGTTGCTTGAAAGTGTTTATAAATTGGTGCGTGGTTTTCAATGCACCCAACAGTTCTCCACTTGACTTTCCACAACGCGAAATGTGAATATTTTTACTTTGATTTTCGATTCAGCTTATCTGGTATGCTTTCGTGCGACCATATTCTACAAAGAAGCTGATGCATGCGCCTTATTAGTTCTTCGCCGCCTTGTTGGAATGGCTCTGCTGGCAATCCATTGGCTCCCGTCACCTCGATGTTCTTCAGATGGCTAATTGTTATTCGAACTTCTTCATGGTCGAGCAATGGCATGTCTGCTTCTTCGTCATCGATTGGGGAATTCGGTTCGCCTTCTTCTGACGTTATACATTCACTGCCATTCAGCAGGCTGGAGCAGTGGTCCCTCCATAATTTTAGTATGTGCATTATACCTATATTGTTACTAAATTTATCCCATACTGTTGTAATTATATCTCATACAAGGGGTTTTCTAAAGAAAACAGGACTTCAAAAAAAAAAAAAAAAAAAAAAAAAAAAAAAAAAAAAAAAAAAAAAAAAAAAAAAAAAAAAAAAAAAAAAAAAAAAAAAAAAAAAACGAACAAATGGTATTTGCGGCAAAATCAATTCATTTTATTGAAAATAGTCTCCTTCTGCTTGAATACAGCTTTTTGGACGGCCCAAAAGCAAGATGAGCGAGTGTTTAAGCTCGTTGGCCGCTATGGCCACCAGTATGCCGGTGCAAGCCTTTTGAATGGATTCTACTTCTGCATAACGCTTTCTATTCATGGGCAAATGCATTGTTTCGAAAAGGAAGAAGTCGCGCGGTGCCCTATCAGGTGAATACGGGGAGTGGTTAATAGTTAAAATGTGATTTTTGGTCAAATAATCGTCCTTCGATTGTTGAATTCAGAGCAATTTTTGGTCGTCAGTCAATTCGTGCGGAACAAACCATGCACACACCTTTCGTGAGCCCAAATATTCGGCAAAAATGCGATAAATCGATGTTTTGAAGATGTTCAATTCCATTYCCATGAATTTCAATGATGATTTCGGCTGAGTTTTGATGAATCCACGCACAGTTTCGATGGAATTTCCGGTGATTAGTGATTTTGTTTGGCCCACATGTTCATCGTCATTTATGTCCTCATGACCACTTTGAAAACGTTGAAACCACTCGTGCACTCTGCTGCACGATAGGCAATCATCGCCATAAACTTGTTTCCTTAATTGAAACGTTTCGGTAAAAGTTTTACCAATTTTAGAAAAAAATTTAATGTTGGCTCTTATTTCGAAGCTTATTTTCGCACCGATAACACAACATACTGACACTTAAAACGCAATGACTTCACTACCAATCATAAAATTCTCACCCGACATTCGATAAAAATAGCAGATTCTAACGCACCAAACGACATACATATATTTAGATGGCGCCGCCAGGGGCGCTAGGTTCAAAAAGTCCTGTTTACTTTGGAAAGCTCCTTGTAAGTACTATAAACGCTAGGTATTTCCTACTTATTCTTGGTGTTTTCTCACAAAACTACCTGAAACACCGTCACCGGCTGATATTTTCATACAGAAGACACTTTTGCCATTCAAATGCTTCACGCTTTCTTTCATAGTACTTCTAACTGCACAAGCCCTTGCCATATTTTTGTTATTTCTATTTTGTTTTCACTTTTTAAAAAAGTCAGAAATACAAAACCAACCACTCACATATATATAATTGGATTTTTGATAGCAACTCAGCTCGTTAGTAACGTATTAGGGGCGCTAAGGAATTTCAATGGAATGTAGAAACGTATCGCATTTCCATTAAACGAAATATTTTCTGGTGTTATTTAGGTATTTAATGCCGTTGGCCGTAATTGTAACGCACGTGACAGTGAAAGCGCTAAATTATGCTAACACACACACAGCTTTTTCATGTACAAATGCATATGCATGCGTATGTATCGATATGTAGATGTATATACCTATAGATGCTTAAGCGATAAACAAAAGCCACTAGACGACAGACGAACCGCACAAATGCTGCCGAGTTGTTTCCAGCGATCGTTTTGCACAAACACACGCACATACCAAACTTCTGACGTGTTTTCCCACTTATCGCTGATATGAACGTAATGCGATTATGTTCAGCTGGAAACATGAACACGCCGGCAGCGACAAAAACACACCTCACTGACATATGGTACACCAAATATAATAAAAAGAAGTTTGCCTATCATCTGGAGTGCAAACTACAAATGTGATTATTTGTGGTACTGACTCCAATTATGTTACAAACGAATTGGGGATATGTTGCAAAGCATACGTTAGATATTTGAAAGTTGCCAACAAATTAAGTAAGCAACGCTCCCATTCACTGATAAAACTTTTAGACAAAAGTTCCGAGGAGCCTGAGAAAATAAGCAACGATGCCGATGAATTACGGGTAAGTTGCTCAGTTCGAGGAAATTATCCACATGCGATACTGAATTATTTCCGATCAATTAATCGGCCGAAGCCGAAAAAAAATACGTCAAAGTAGGTCAAAAATCAAGGTTATGTTGTTGATAGTTTCCTTCGTTTATCGAGGTGTGGTGCACTCTGAGTTCCTTCCGATCGGCGTCCGTTTTGCATGTACCTATTCGCAGAAACATGCCGTAATTATGAATGAGATCATCAGTTGCATATTTCAGTCAAATTGTTAGTAATATCCTGGCTATCATGTGCATTTAACATTCTCGCACAAAAAACATAGACATTTTGTTCATTTAGATGTTTCACGAATTCACTAATTTTTATGAATTTACGAGTACGTGTGTGTTTCTATTTTCGATTTTATACTTACTTCCACACACCATACATATAAGCGTGTATACATATATGTGAGTACTATAGAAGTATGTATGTACATCCATATGTAGCTTCCATCCCATAATTATTCAATTAGTTTTGTTTGCAATTATGTTGCTGTTTGGTGTTTGTGTGTTTTGGTTTGCCTTGTTCGCTTTGACATTAAATTGATTGTCGTTCTCTATGCATTTATTCGCACATTCATTTAACAATTTTATGTTCGAAACTCGACTTTTTAATTCGTTTCGGAGCATTTCTTTGTTATTGATGATAATCTGTTTCTGTTCTCGCCAAGTCAAGCAGCATTCTTTTGATGAACCAAAACGTTATACCCCGAACCCGGTGTTATGAATTTGACACACCCAGAAAGGAAAGTTGTAGACCATATGAGTATATAGATATATATACAAATGATCAGCCTGACGAGCTAAGCCTCCGCCTGTTTGAATACACGCGATCCAGTCCCCCAGTTTGTGAGTTATCGGTTTGAAATGGTATGAAAAACTTTGTTTGTAAAGTTATCTTCACGAAACTTTACATGATTTATCTCCCAAAATAGTGCTACACATATATTTTTCAGATGGAACCACTGTAAGCTATAACTGCTGTAACTCTCGACGATCAAAATCAAGTTCTTGTATTGAAAGCCGCTTTATTTGACAAGTTGACTTCAAAAAATTTGGCATGGATTATTTCGTAACATATTGTTCCAAACTCCTACCAATCGTTCAGATCGTACTATAATAGCATATAGCTGCCGTAAAATGTAACCTATAGAAATCTAGTTCTTGCATGGAAATTTTTTATTTCACAATACATCTTCACAAAATATGGCATGAGTTACTTTCCGAGGCACCACTGTAATATCCGACAACATTTTTCAGATCGGATCACTGCCATATATCTTATCGTTCAAACTCAAGTTCTTGTATGGATTTTTTTTTTTATTTGACAACATATCTTCACGAAATTTAACATAAAGGGTATTATAGCTTCGTTGCAGCCGAAGTGGGCGTTTGTTTCGATTTTTCATTGTTTATGTTAAATCAAATTTAATTAGCAACGGCTGGTGATTTAGTACACACATTTTGTTTGTTATCAAAAACAATATTCATACACATACACACACATATGCATGCAAAAACACGATTTATTGACATTGGTGATTGTTTTTTTTTTTTTTACGAAGTAATCAGAAAAAGTCGGAAAGCTTTGCGACAATTTAGCAATTAAACTAATAAAATGCCAAAATTCAACAAGTAAATGCCAACTGACTGATTACCTCAGAGGTCAAGTCCTGATTTTATTTTCTCATTTACTCGTCAAATTATTATAAATTATCATTCGTCATATTTGTCATAATTCCGGTCCTACATACACACATATTTATGGTATACGTAAGGAAGCGCTAAGTTCAAGTGCAACCGAACATTTTATACTCCTGCAACTTGGAGGAATTAAAGTCAGGGAAATACCTTAAGGTACGTCAACCAGGTGATAGGAATCCAAGTAATTTTATATAAACATATATGTACTATATATATATAATTATATATAAATAAATAAATAGCAAACTCTTATAAAAATGCCACTCAGCAGTCACCGGCGCGTGGAAGATGCTCAACG
>NW_017535685.1:3682-4750 GCF_001853355.1 Bactrocera latifrons | reverse complement strand
GCACAGTGAAAATTTGGTGGAAAGCAGATTTTCCAGTTTTAAAGCCGCACTCATTAGGTGCGATCAGTTTGTTGATCATCGGGCTTAAATATTTCACACAATATGCTACGTAGGCTGTTTAAGTATTCACTACATATTTTTAGTATAAGTCGAGCATGATTCAGTAGATCATATCTGGAAGTTCTACAAGAGTATGCTCAGGTAGCTCTTATTGGTGCGCTCTAAGCGCCTATAGTAATTCTCTGTCATTATTCACCGGGGTGAACGATAGTACTAGGTGACGGAGTATCTCTCCCACCACTAATCTCACACCGAATTTGTTCTCCAGAGGCCATACTGTTATAAATGCCACAAGGACCTACTCATTTGTGCCCTTGGCAACCTTTACTCTAACGAGGGCAACAACCAGTTAAGCAGCGGCACCTTCTAAATTAGGGGACTGGACATTCTAGGTAAATCAACGTAAATCTTAATACTTAATGCATTTATCATGGGCTTCATCAAAAGAGGGGAGCCCTTATCGGAGGCTATTGCTTCGTCTTCTTTGTTCGAATGATATTGGTGGATATTTTGGGTATGAAACGCGTTCTTACCCGACCCATCCCGATAAGGCTGAATGTTTTTCAAAACGTGAATTAGCCGAATGACATTAAGGAGTCATTCAAAAAAGTACTTAGAGGAAGGGTTTCGAGGACTGGAAAAATTGTTGGAATAAGTGTATTACATCTAGTAAGGATTATTTTGAAGGCAACAAAGTAAATATTATGAATATATAAATAGTTTGAGTTTTATTTAAATTTTTGTTTGCACAATGTATATCAAATTAGAAGAAATTGCATTAATACTCATGGTTCCTATATATTCTTTGAATCGCTCCATCTCCTACATTTTCGAGTTTCTTCTGTTACCATTTACTCTTGGTTTTCGTACTTCTCTACTTTATTTATTATAAAACACTCTTACAAAAATTCAATCAATAAATAATTTATATTTACAATTCTGCAACTTATTGCAACTTGAAGTTTTGAAAGTTTTACAATTTAAAAGCTAGTCAAGGTCGCGTATCTA
>NW_017535685.1:0-1336 GCF_001853355.1 Bactrocera latifrons | reverse complement strand
TTTCTCAGTTATGAAAGCTTTATCGAAATTCGATATTATCACTTACTGATAACGACTGTTAAGCCTTTAGCTCAGCGTTTACAATTTTTGGCACAATAGGTGGCTCCGTTTCCTTAGCTTCCAGTCAATATTCCTAAAGAATGGATATATGGTTACCTCAGAGCGTGCATAGCGTCCGGCACATAAACGATTGTTTGGCTTCTTAGCAAGGAACTTCAAAGCACAAGACACTGTCGTCAACGAGTTYTTCTTCTTCTAAAATTACTCACGCTAGTTAGCCCATCCATAACCTCTTGAGAGAAGTGTTTCGGAAAGACATTTTTCTTATCTTTAATATTTTTGAACGTGTTCTCATCATCCACACCCTCGAAAGGATTTTGGCCCGTCAACATTTCGTAAATCAGAACACCCCAAGACCACCAATCGGCGGTGTGGTTATAGGGTTCATAGTTTGGTATCTGTAATGAAATGTACAGTTATTTTAATTATAAGTGTAATACTTGGAGCTTATCTCTGTAGATATTCGTACCATAGAAAGTTCTGTTGGAATCACGTTCTTCAATACAAGGAGGGCAAGCTCTACCTCAGAATTCTTACACAGCTACAGATTCCTTGAGACGGCCATAGATCTGCACGTGACATAATATCACTATCATAATGAAGAACAAGCGATCCTTGAACACAAAGCACATAACCTCAAAGATATACAGAACAATCAGATCACACTTACCATGGTTTGAAAGCACGAGTGTAGGGAGACCAAAAATGCTGGTGTGCTTCTTCTTCTCAGTCATGGGCAATTCCATATCATCTGTTCGTATAATGACATGTGTAATCCAACACTTTTACAGCATAGAGCTCTTGCCGATCACTTTTATATTTTGTTACATGTGTTTGATAGCTCAATCTTCAAAAACTCGGCAAGTAATATTTTCGAAGCATTTTCCTTTCATAGGCTGCACCCAAATACCCTCCATTCATGAACAAAGTCGTCTGTTCGCGAAGCGGTAGCTTCCTTTACGACAATTCTAAGACATCTACAGCAGAATAGGTGTCAGTCTCAAAATATCTTGTCACTCCCAGAAAGTAATACCTTATTTGGTGGTTCCGTGGGAAAGCCTTGAGTTGGGAGTAGGTTGGTTTTGGTGGATTAAAGTTCCGCGCTTTGGCTTGCGCGCCTTATAATGGCACGTCGTTCACACGAAAGTGCAGTGTGCTCGAAAAATACGCACCGCCACAATATACACACTTACGCATCAAGCGACAATGCAGCTGGCTAACCCTTGATTTCCTGCTTCACTTGCTTGCTTCCGTTAAAACAATGTAATATCCTCGC
>NW_017535684.1:0-3959 GCF_001853355.1 Bactrocera latifrons | reverse complement strand
AGAATGAACGGTAGTTCTGATTCTCTAGTTTTAAACACAAATGGAGAGCCGGGGGAGATCCGCTGGCTCTTTCATGCCAAGTAGTCTGGGTAAGTCTCCTCTTAACCCACGAATGAAGGTATCAAGGGCTTTATCCCTAGATGTGCGCGTTAACAAATGTACGGCTTCGGCGTCGGCTTCCATGCATCTTAATTTGTTAAGGATCGGAGGAAGGTGAGAGTACACTCGCTGGTAGAATTCCTCTATTGTGAGGTTGCCCTGCACAAGTGAAGTCATTTGGTACTCCAGTGTACCCAAATCGCTCTTATCTGCGTAGTGAAGCGTCAGACATCTGGCGATGGCCTTCCAGTCGAGCGGAGTATTGTACGACTCCAAAGCAATGTCGGCATTGCCTACAACCTTATTGCGAATGACATTGAGGATCCCATAATATTTGGGGGTTCCTCTTTGTGGTTCGTAGATCTGGAGTATCCGATCTACGCTCTTCTTCCAGGAGTTGAACTCCCCTGGGTTTCCCGAGAATTCCCGGAGACATCTCACTACGTCCGGTATCTTGTCTAATTCGCTAACGTTATTTGCGAAGTTAGAGTCAATTGAAATATCGGGAAAGTCTGAGAAATTCGCATTTGGATTGAGGGAGGCTTGAACTAAGTTTCGCTCTTCTTGTTTAAACATGTTTTTTACAACCCCTGTTATTATATTCGTCAGTTGGTCCATGTTAAATGTGTTCGAGGTGGTAGGAGCTGGTTGAGGAGGGAGTGTGCTGAGCACGGGTGGTCGGACGAGGTTTGAAGGATTAGCGATATTTCTTAAATATGTTTAAAAGTTTGGCTTGAATTTTGACTAATCTTACGAATCTAATTTGTTTTATTTTTATTTATTTTAGTTACTCCTTCTAGGAAGGAGGGCTTTTCTACCTTGGAGGGTCCCGTAGGATTCGCAAGATTAAGCAAATATTATATTTGATGTGTATTAAGTTATCGGCTGTACGAGCCCTTTTTTATGAATAGGATTATTATTGTTTTTATTACTCCTTCTGGGAAGGAGGGCTTTTCTATTCTGGAGGGTCCCTGGTGTTGGGAATCGCAGAATTAAGCTATATTATATGGTTTGGTTTTAGTAAGTTATTGGCTGTACAAGCCTTTGTTTAGATATATACGTATTTATGTATATTAAAACTCGGATGTCTAAAACTAATAAGTTGTATATATTTAAGTTTAAGTTCTCTTTTCTTTTTTTAAAACTGACCCTGGAATTTTATACGCAATTAAACGTTCTTTTCCAATTTTTAATTTTTTAAATTAATTTTCTTTCTTTAAATTTCACTTGTTACTTTCAATTCAAATAATTTTTGAGATAGTTTCGCTAAGAATCACTTATCTTAATTATAATAGATGACTTACATTAGAATTCTTAAAATAATTGTGCGGCGGCTGACGACTAGCATCTCCTGTTTGTTTCCTATTGAGGGGCCCTTTCCTGCACACTTTTTTGTCCTGGGATGGTGACTTTGGTCACCGGGTTCTAGGGCCTAGTGCTGGTGTTCCTTCGTCCTGGCGTTTGTTGCAACGTTATGTACCTGAAGTCCGTGGTGAGCCGGTTTCCTTGTAGTCCTTTTTTCTTACACTTCACTCACGATTCACTACAACTAGGCCCCCCGTTGGGCGCCACTTAACGATTTTCCTATTGGTTAAARGAAAAATATCGTTTTTGGTCATCTTAATTTCGACCTTCTCGTTACAACTTTATTTTGAAACTGAATTTTACAATGTTCTTAATCTAAAAGCTTAACTAAATGCACCGGGCAAAACATAATTAAATTCCACGAATTCGCTAATTTAGGTGGCGCGTGTGCTGATAGTGCGTCTGGGCTGTGCTGTGGGAAACCTTGTGTAACTTGAGTTCCATATCCGCTCTACCTGCATTAGTAAGAATTGCTGACGAATTAGTTTACTATTTCGGCAATGTTAACATACGCCATGTTAACATATATAATATTTTTCTTTTTGCATTTACTTTAGCTTAGTTATTTAAGGCAATCCTGCTTATTGCTTGATCAAGAATAAGGGGTATCGCCAGACACTTGTGCAAGTAAAATACTTGAATTTTTTTTTTTTTTGAGATAGTTTGTGTGTTGATACACGAAGGTAAGCAGTAAATGGCAATTAAAATACTTATATATTTCGATATATATATATGTATACGGTATATAAATATATATATATATATGTATATGTTGTCGGTAGTACTCAACTGTTTTCGTTGCAGTATTTTCGTTTTTACCAAAAGTTACTTATAACTGTTTGATAACCGGTATTTTTTTTTTTGTTGTGCAAAACCAATAAATAAAGTGAGAATAATTTGATGAGTTATTCTATGCAAGTTAAAGGAATTTGTCAAAAATTTTCCATCGTAATAATATACATATGTATATGCAGAAATTGGGAAATGAAAAATGAAATACTAAAAGTAATCGATACGACTCACTTTGATATTCGTCATGGGATTTTGGGGATTAGTTTTAGCCAAAGTGTGGGGAGCTCCTATGAGCTAATCCAAATCCCGCCCTGGAATGCTGCGAAGGGTTCCCAGTGGTTGTTGGTCTTTTTTTCCTTTTTGTTGGTTTACTCCACGCCCGTTTTATTTTAATATGTGTTTGTTACATACATACATAGTATATGGCTTTTTATTCGCGCCCGTTTTTCTTTTTTCCTTTTTGGTAACTGCTTATTTTCTTCACCGCACTGTTATGTATATATGTATGTGTAATTTTTTTTTTGTTGTTTTCGCGCCCGATTGTTATTGTATTATCATCAAAGGCGCCAGTCTTTATATTTGTGTCACTTTTTATTTATTCACTGTCACTTTTATTTTTCGAGCCTGGTTTTTAGGGAATTGTTTTTTTTTTTGCACAATATTGTATTTATATATGAATGTTTCAAACGTGATTTAGAAATTTTGTTGTATTAGCATAATTTTTATTTTTATTTTTTTTGTCACTACCCAGAACTTTGTTGTTGGGAGTTTTTCGGACACACGAATTTTTGTTTCTTGTATTATATTATTTGAACTTTATTGCTACTCTGCACTTGAGCACTTATTCACTTTTGTTTGTCACTTCAACTTAATACTTATAGCTTTTTTTTCCGCTTTATAATTTTGTGTCACAATTTCTTTGTTTTATTCTTATTATAATAATTAACTATTTTTTTTCCACAATAGTGCCATTCAGGATGGCTCGAAGGACCATATATAATTTACCACTTACACTTTCACTGGCTCCGGAAAGAAGTTTCTCTGAACGCAATGTTTTTGTAAAAAATGGGATCACAATTTTATTTTAACGTTACAATAAAAATCTCCCTGGTCGGATACCACTGGAGGTTGTAGGTTTATGAAACTATAATAATATATATCGGAATTATGAGAATATATCGGTTGAACTGCTGTGCGCTGAAGATCACCAGATGTAGCAAGATGGTTGAGCTGCTGACGAAAAAACGGAGAAGCTGCGTGCCGAAAATTAATTAAGTATCTGGAAAACGTCCGCCGATGTTTATTGATCAAGATTCGTTGCCGAAAAGAAAACGTTCACTTCCAGGACGAAGCTTTTTGCTCGTTGGGGTGTGGAGAGTTATGGTGGGTTGATGTACGGAGTGTGTTGGTGTGTGTGTGGGTATAGACTGCTGCTTCCAGTTAATGTGTGTTGTCTCCACGTGTGATGAGTATGCCAGTGTTGCTTTGTGAGTGGTGTGTTGTAGTGGCGCGTGAGGGCGGGAAGTTTTACTCATTTAGCCAAGTTTCAAATTTATAAATTTGCCTTAAAAGGTTTGATATCATCTTAAAAGATCTTGCGGTCGCACATGCGCTCATATACATACATGTGCATGTAAATGTGCAAATGTGACAGGCCATACGCATAATGTTTGTAAATTTGTCTACATGCAACATATTCATGT
>NW_017535683.1:0-4009 GCF_001853355.1 Bactrocera latifrons | reverse complement strand
TGCGTGAACTTTTGCACATGAATTTTTCTTTAAATCTCTTGAGAAAACGCGGTTGGTATAGGATTTCTAATTTAAGCGCTTCCAGATGGGTTTTATCGGGATTACGATGATGAACGTTTGCACGCAGCTGAATCACTTTTTCGTGCCGATGCTAGTTTTGAGCCCACTTTCCATGCTCTACTCGGCTCAATTGCATCAATTGAAGTCGATAGCATACGCCATTGAGGGTTTCACTTGGTTTCACTAAAGCATAGCCAATAACACCTACCTTGTCTCAGAAAATACACATCATAACTTTTTCAGCATGAGTAATCGGCGGAGGCGTCGACATTGAAGCATGACCGACCAGAACCCAGGGCCCTATTTTCGTTGGATTACTGCGTTGAAACCACTTTTTATCAGCCATTAAAACTCGATGAAGAAAACTCTTTCTTTTTTCGTCTTGAAAGCAATTGTTTACAGTTGAAAAAACGGACGCGCCAAGTCTCTCGTTTTCGAATCCTAGGGAACCCAAGTTCTTTGCCTTTAAATCATGCCAAGCGCATATAATTTCTTTGAAATGGCTTGACGGGTGACTCCCATTTCTGAGGCTAGCCTTTTTGCATTTCTTTAATATCGAAAACGTTGTTTTTGAAGCAACGAAACCTCTCACGGTTTGTTTGTTTCAGTTGTGGCAGCACTTCCGTATAATTTTTGGTGTTCTCGATGATCTTCAGTTGCCGATTCCTTTCCCTGACTTTTTTCTAGATTTTTTAACATTTCGTTTTTCCTCTATAAACGTAAATAACAGTTATCATTTTGTCTTAATCATTGCTCAGTTCGGAACCACTTGCCTTAAAGTGCTTTCTTCTTTTGAATTTATTAACCTAAACTCTTGCTTTTTTGCTACATTGTTGTGGCTATATACGCAACAAAGGTTATTGGACGGTTTGAAACCACAAAAGTGAAGCACAAAACAACCATGTATTTTCCTACTCTTGCTTTCTCTCATATTCCCACTATTTGCACACTCACACTCACGCACACTCAGACTTTCAACATTTGCATGCATTTGACATTCACGGTTTTACATTTTTTTTTTTTTTTTTGCTCTTGAATGCCAATGTGTGTGAACAACCACCGGCAGCGTTATAAACTAATATTATAAATTGGTTTAAATGCGTTCTGGTCAGCAATAACAACACCACTATGAATGAAAGGTGACACGTTACACATTGTAAGCTCGCCGGTCGCACGCCACTCTTTCCACCGCACTGACGCTCAAATAAATTGGCGGCGGGGGCTCTAAATCAACACCGCAACTCGATGTCGTCATTTCACGCTTTCCTGTGGCGACTGTGTTGTTGATTGAACAGCAGGTGGTGCTGTGTAGGGTGGTGTTGGTGGTTCGACCAGGTGTCTAGAGTTGGCGAGATGAGGGCATGGTGTCAATTGTTGCGACTCACTGTGTCAATGATTTTCTATTTCCGCAATAGTTGTTGACGCAGCAGAAAAATCAAACAAATATATTTAGAAACATATTTACTTATTTAAATAAAACGAAATATATGTATAAATAAAATAAAGACAGTTTTGTTAAAGGAACCAAATTTCTAAAGAATAAATCGAAGATACTTGATTAAAAGGTTTTCCAAGAACTTGGAGCATTAAATTTTTATGACAGCTATATGTTATAGGGATCCCATCCGAAAATTTTTTTTTTGCCATACACGTATATGTTTTTGACCGTACGCAAATGGCTTAGTCGACTCAACTTATCATGCTGATCATCACAGGCTTACATTTTAGGGTTAAACAAACCTTTTTCGTCGATGCTTTATTATTTCCTAAAACTTGGAAGAAAAAACGAGATATCCTAGGCAGCAAAGGAAAAGGAGATCCCAGCTTGACGTAAGCATATCGCTCACTACGCATGCTCGACACAACGGAAAAGCTACATGAAAGACTACTTAAGCAACACTGTAAGCGGATATCAAAGAAGCTTCCGGTCTCTCCCCCAGACAGAATGGTTTTAAATGCGGAAGGTCAACCCTATTCGAAGTGTCATTGAAGTGTAGAAGTCGCACAACGTAGATGCCCAAATACAAGGGAATRTTTCTCTTGACGACTTTAGACGAACGAAACCTTTTTAAGAGTGCGAGACGGACATGATCGACGCTTTAGTCGTGGTATGGAGCTACCTAAGTAATAGAAAACTCTAGTACTAGACTAGAGAGGGATCACGACCAGACTTAGACTCGTCAGGAATAGCACAAGGGTCCACTTTTGGCCCAGATCTGTGGAACATTAATTATGACGGAATACTAAAACTTGAAATGCCAGATGAGTTGTATTTAATAGCAAAAAGTAGTCACATTCCGCGACACAAAGGAAGCTCAAACAAAGTTGAATCAAGTCATGATTCGAACGCAAATATGGCTTCACTTACAATTTCTCACTACAACAAAAAAAAAAAAATACAAAAAACTCTGGATACAAAGGAAAAGCAATGATCTTATCGTCTACCTTAGCAGACTAATATCCAAAATAAGAGGTCCCTCACAAGAAAAGGGAGATATTTAATGTCAATAACCACCAGACGCCGAAGTGTTTAAAGAGGAAAACCAGCACAAGGTACTGGCCAGAGGGCAGCGCATTTCAGCCCTCAGAGTTGCAGCAACTTATCGAACTATGTCAGGTAATGAACTTGTAATATTGGTCGTAAGCGGTAACGCTTCCATTGACCTTCTGGTGCGCGAGTGAAAAAAGCAGTGGGAGGGTAAAGAAATACACGATACTCACATGACAATAAAGATGGCAGAATGAGAGGCGCGACAGATAGAGGTCCATCGTATAAGAGATTTAAGCTTATCAACAAGTCACAAATTTGGAGAAGTCGATTTCTCTAAAACACAGCTGCTATCCGGACACGGATATTTCAGAAAGTACCTCTTCGACTTTATACATTCTAGGTAAAGTTAAAGAGAGAATTATGTCGAGTCTTTTGATGATGTTGTCTCGAGTGTAGTTTGACATCACGCCATATGTTTTATTACCAGTAAAAGATACTAGCTTAATGAGATATTCTCATATTCACAAATATAAAGACATAGTCTTAACCGCAATCTTGAGAATATTGAAAAAAAAAATTTACTCTATTTAATACATTTTAGGTACAAAGAGTCTTTCTAAGAGATGCTTTCGGAGTTTCGCTAAAATAACTCACAAATCAATTAATACATGCAGCATAAAGTCAATCGCTGCGGTTTTTATGTAAATTTTACACCTTCTTTGTTTTTTCGCGAATTCTTGCCAACGTTTATTCTTCTTTACAGTTGGTTGTCGGCTTTTATTACATTGTATTGCTCCTACTTTCGTTTTTTCATACCTTAGTGTGTTTTCACTTCTCTCAACATGTTACATAGCTATCGATTTTTATTTATTTTTTGCCCGCTCAAACACACAAATTCACGTATGCGCTCGTAAAAATATAACACAATAATACATGTATGTATGTGCGTATATCTGCTGTAATTCAGTGGCAAGCGACAAACAGATGGAAATCAAGAACAGGCTGCAAGATAAATAAGATGATACGACCTAAGTATGACAGGAGTAGAACCAAAGGCTTACTAAATGGGTTCAGAAACAGTATGCACAGACGTACAGCTGCTATTAAGGGGCACCTTATAATCATATTTTCCGCAGCTGCAATCCATACTGGAATAGAGAAACGATTTTCCACTTTCTCTGTTAATGCCGGTCTCTATCCCAAACCCAACACAAAAAGCATGGAACTAATCAGGTACTAAGCTGTGCATGGTTGTCCATTAAAATAATAACCGATATAAGTAGTTTTGTTGAGAGCAGCAAATACAACGATGAAGCGACACTACTATCTATTATAAAGTTTGAAGTCAATACCGAAACAATTCATACACAGGCCAACAGTCAATTTGCTTCTTTGAATTTATCAAGTTATTCTAGTTAATTTGGGCGCCCTGAATTCAAATATGTAATCAGTTTGTCT
>NW_017535682.1:0-4017 GCF_001853355.1 Bactrocera latifrons | reverse complement strand
ATATGAAGGACAACGACGAGGAGTAGAATCACCTAGACGTGAGATGACGAGACACATCATGGGTGACCACGAGGTGAGAAATGCAAGTAAGCCGTTACTACGTCCACCACAACAGCACGCGTCTCCCCAACATAACACTACGGTCGATGCGCATCGTCAGCAACCATCTACGAGCAGAGCCTTTATGCCGGGAAATATACGCTTGAGATGTGGCCAGGAAGGACACGATGCTAGGAGATGTCGTAATCCCAGGAAGATGTTTTGTAAGGAGTGTGGTCGAGCGGACGTGCTAACGTGTTGTCATCAGCAACAGGAAAACGACCAAGGATTTCGCCAAAGACCATCAGGAGCGTGGCCGACTATATGCCCTAATCACGCTTGGCGGAGAACCATATCACCACAAGTTGCAGCACGTATGGACGCAACCAGGAATGGTAAGAAGGTGACCGAAGCTATCGAAATCCAGATGGCCGATGGCACCACCAGCAAGATTTTCGACGCCGTAGAAACCAACATTCACTCGGACAGACATCGCTAAAGGCAGTGTTATACGTGATGCCCGGAGCGATTGATGACGTCATACTCGGATTGGATACACTGGGGAGCATGGGAGCTATAGTATCCTGCGGAGGTCACCAGGTCGTGCTGAAACCGTCAGATGCTCATCAATCWACAGCCTCCCGTACCCTATCATCAGAAGCTGTAAGCAACGTGATCCCTACTACGCCAGACACATGCCTGCTAAAGCACAGTATGAAGCGAAAAAGAAGACGTAAGCTTAAGTGCAGGAGGGTCAATGGACTCGAGATTTCATCGACCGCCAACCAGAGAAACGAAGCTGCACGCATACGTGACTTTTTAGACGAGGAACTTCGAAAATTCGAAAGCATGAGTGGAGTGACGACCGTGATGGAACATAAAATCACTATGACCGACGACCGGCCCATCAAGCAACGATATTTCCAAGGAACCCGGCGATGAAGGCCATTATAAACGCCGAGATCGACGAGCTGCTGTCAAAGGGATGTATCGACCCGTCTCACAGCCCACACAGCGCGCCGATTGTATTGGCTCGGAAAAAGAACGGCAAGTGGCGTTTATGCGTGGATTATCGGCAACTCAACGCCCGATCCGTACCCGACGCATACCCCTTACCTAGGATACAGCACATACTTGACAAATTGCGAAGAGCGAAGTACATTAGCAGTCTGGACCTCAAGAACGGCTACTGGCAGATACCTTTGGAGCCGCCCATATACAGCTTTTAACGTACCTGGGCGTGGCCTATTTCAATGGCGCGTCATGCCATTCGGCTTACATTCGGCACCAGCAGCGTTCCAAAGAGTACTCGACCAGATCATAGGCCCTGAAATGGAACCAAACGCCTTCGTTTACATCGACGACATAATCGTCATAGGTTCTACATTCGAGGAGCATATACAAAATTTACGAAAGGTACTGCAGAGACTACAGCAGAACAACCTTCGAATTAACCCTGAAAGAAGGACGTCAATATCTTGGGATAGCCTCCTGGTATCGCCGCTTTGTACCCGACTTCGCAACCACGAGTCAGCCGCTCACAGCTCTATTGAAGAAAGGGAAGCATTGGAAATGGGGATCTGAGCAACAATCGGCATTTGAAAGCATCAAGCAGAAGTTAACGGAGGCTCCCGTCCTAGCATGTCCGGATTTCAGCCATTTAGCCATTCACTTTGCAGACGGTCGCCAGCAACATCGGTCTAGGTGCTGTGCTCACACAGAACCTTGAAGGAGGCGAACGCGTAATAGCCTACGCCAGCCGAAAATTAAACGAGGCGGAGAAAAACTATTCAGCTACCGAAAAGGAGTGCCTCGCCATTGTCTGGGGACTTGGGAAAATGAGACCCTACCTAGAGGGATATCGATTCAAGGTAATAACCGATCATATGTCACTGAAGTGGCTGAATTYCATAGAGAGCCCTTCCGGTCGTATAGCACGATGGGCTTTAGAATTAYAGCAGCACACCTTCGACATCGAGTATCGTAAAGGGAAACKTAATCAAGTAGCTGACGCACTGTCCCGACAGCCGCTAGAGACCATAAGGCAGGCGACGACGATGGCTCCACAATGCAAATTTTGGCGAAAGCGAGTAGAGGAAGTTCGCGCAAACCCAGAGAAGTACGCGGATTACATGGAAAAGGATGGCCACTTTATCGCCATATCCCATGTCGATCTCAGGATGAAGAGGCTGTACCCTGGAAGCAATGTGTCCCTAAACCCTTCCGCATAAGGGTACTACAAGAGAATTACGATATACCTAGCGCCGGACACATGGGCATACGGCGGACAGTAGCCCGAGTCGCCAACCGATATTACTGGCCAGGAATGTACCGCGACATTAGGCAGTACGTAGGCCAGTGTGAGTCTTGTCAGAAATACAAGGAAGGACAGCAGACCTTTCACAGGTGGCACAAGAAACATTTGCCACGGTCGGCTTTCACCCCACTAGATATGGGCAGCATATTCCTGGATAAGTGGTAAGGCCACAACAACAACGACGACAGAAGGACCCTAATGAATTTTTTTTTTCTACTCCACACTTTTAATTAAGTACGTTTATATCAAAAAAAAAAAATTAATTTATATGGCAAAAAAAAAAAATGAATTAATACGAAATAGAAAAAAATTGAACTAAAAATAATTGGAAAAAAAAGAAAAGATATAAGATATAAGATATAAAAAGTACATATACTTATAGGTGTAAATCTAAGAATATTTCTTTTTAAGCCAAATGACCATTGTAAACACAATTGTATATATACTCCTAGGTGTAAACTTTACTTTTTTTTTTCTATATCAAATAATCTTTGTAAAGTAAAAATTTTTTTTCCTTCTCGACGGCGACGACACTACAACGCGGGAGACAATTTTATAACTAGAGATTATATTATATTATATTATAGAATAAAATACGATTCGCAGAAGAGCCCCAATATTTACAAATTTATTGTAACGAACCCTGGACACGGCGAGTATAACTCACCAATTTATACTTGCAAGAAGCAGGGGCAGCAAAAAGCTTCGTTACAATTGGCGCCCGAACAGGGACCCTGCGGATCGTATAACATCAGTAAAACGTTTAATACAGAAATGGCAGATCTCATGTGGTTAGACAATGTGTCCAAGGTGCAACTAGTCTCCTTCGCGCAGAGTCTGAGAGTTGACCACATACGCACAACGCGGGAGATTCGTAAGCGCATAACTATATTGGCAGCCAAGGTGCGCGAAAACCCAGAAATAGAGGAAAAAATTTTAAAAATGGAAGCTGCATACAAAGCAAGTGAGATCGATTCACGAAACGAAGGTGATCAGAAGACAACACTCCCACCAGAGCAAGACAGAGGGACCGCGAGCACTCTCGCGGAATCATCACGGCTACAGCGGCCACCAATGAGCAGGCTATTTCAACAGAACCACATGGTCACATTCGCACCTATCATCGACCAGGTGAGGAAGTGGTCCGTGAAATACGACGGTGGGCGAGATCCATTAGCGTTCGTCGAGCGATTGGAAGAGCTCTCCGAAGTTTACATGATAAACGTTGACATCCTTCCGAGAACCATGCCCGAATTACTGCGCGGTAACGCTCTCCAATGGTATCGCAACAATAATGAACATTGCAAGAGTTGGTCCACTTTCAAAAAGGACTTTCTGCGTTTTTTCTTACCAGCACGATACTTCGAACGCCTTGAAGATAACATACGGCAACGTAAACAACACGTACAAGAAAAATACAAGGACTACGTTCTGGCTATGCAGAACTTAATGCGAAAAGCTGGGTATAATCCGGAGGAGCGACTGGAGAGAATTTTTCGAAACAGTCACACCGATTATCTGCTCTACATTCGGCGGCGAGACTTCGAGACTCTAGCCGAACTCATCACAGACAGAGGAGTACGAAGGGATATATGAAGGACAACGACGAGGAGTAGAATCACCTAGACGTGAGATGACGAGACACATCATGGGTGACCACG
>NW_017535681.1:7041-9028 GCF_001853355.1 Bactrocera latifrons | reverse complement strand
CATGATGCAACCCAAAACACAAACGCCATAAGTTTGCTAGCTGACTGTTGGGTTTTCCACCCTTTGGAGCGGGTTCATCAAGTGCCTGACTGCCGATTTTAATTCAGAGTAAAATGATTGAACCCCGTTCCATCCATTGTTACATATCGACGCAAAAACGCAGGTTTGTTACRTTTGAACATCTCCAAACACTGCTTCGAATCAAGAACTCGTCGCTGTTTTTGGCCAAAAGTGGGCTTACGCGGCAATTACTTTGCGCAGAGCTTTCTCATGCCAAAATATTCGTGAATTGTATGTCGTACTCGCTCAGTTTATATCTTTAGARTGCCTTCTGTATCGAACAACTTCACTTCACTGTCATGCAAAATTATTTTGTAAACTTTTTTGATGTTTTTTTGGTAACAAACTGTTACGAGCGTTCATTGCACTCAACGTCTTCGGTGTTCATTTCACAACGCCTAAACATAGCTTAGCAATCCTTCATCTCTGATTCTTATGAGGTAGTATCCGGAAGCTCCTAATTAAGCCAAGCTTCTGGTTCAACTGTAATTTTTCTCTTCAAAAAATGTTTTATCAACATGAGAGTTTCCTTTTCATTCATTTTTTTCACAATAACAAAAGTTGCATCACTCAAAATAATAACATTCCCATAATGTTCCGACAGCTGTCAAATTTATACACCTGCCTATTGAGGGTTAGGGCTAACTCATAATTATGTATATGGATTTAGTTATAGTGGCGCCATCTATGTAAGCCTCGAGAAACAGTGCGACCATGAAATAAAAACGACGTCGAGTAGCAAAAAGTTCTGCATAAAAAGTGAGGCAAACCAAGGAACGGTGGAGGAAGCACATAACATCGCAAAAGAGGGACAACAAGGGAGGAATATAGCTGTAAGTCAGAGAGCAAATAATAGGCCCAAACGACAATAAAACCAATAGAAGGTGATAGCTACACCGAGGTCCTTAAGAATATCCCTAGCAAGCTAAATCTTAAAGAAGCAGAAATTAAGATAAAAAGATCCGCAATAAAAGAGCAGGAGCATACTATCAGAGCTGGAGCAGGGACAGTCTACAAAAGCAATCTGCAATTGTGGCCGACCTTAAACCTAAAAGCCGACCTTAGAAAAAGACCACTATAGGGATTATTGACCTCGACTCATTTATAACAAAAGAAGAAGGGGCTGTAAAAGAAGCGCTGAAAGACCATATCGAAGGCTTGATTATAAACAAAACAGCAGCTAACACAAGAGAAGAGGTAAGGAAGAGCATATATAATACTACTGTGATAAAATTGAAACCCGAATTTTGACTATTTCAACTCTTTCAACGTAATCCCTTACCGCTGCAATACATTTGTGCCAACGAATTGTATAGTCATCAGAGCGCTTGGAAAAATCCTCCGAAGTGATGGCCATCAGAGTCTTCTTCGATTCAGCTTTTATATCCTCAATTGAGTCAAAATGGTAGCCAGAAAATGCACAAATGTAAATCAGGCGAATGCGGTGGTTGCGGTGGATGTGGCACGATGTTAGTTGAAAATATGGCGAAATGATCTCGATTTACCAAGGCAATATGAGATTGTGCATTATAGCACTTCTTTGTTCAATGAATTCAGCCATAGTAAAAATCGGAGAAGTTAGTAGCTTTTAGAGCCTCACAAAATGACGCATATCTCAAATACTAATAAATATTTTGACGTGAAATTTAGCATAGATGTCGCTAACAGTATTAGAAAACACGCGACGTATAAAGTAAAAATTCAGGTTTCAATTTGATCACAGTAGCATAAAGTTCAATCACGATGTAGCTGACGTAAACAGGAGACAGTCGACTATATATAGGGCTCCGCAAAATAAAAGGTATATAGGAACTACCAAAACAAATGAATATACTACAGTCCAATACACAGAGATGCAAGGCAGCTGACGCAATACTCTCGGAAATGGTGATGGAAAGCAGGTACGGGCTAATCATCAATTGTGAGC
>NW_017535681.1:0-1236 GCF_001853355.1 Bactrocera latifrons | reverse complement strand
AAATAATTTTTTATATGAAAAATAATTTTTTATATGAAAAAAAAATTATTGAACGTGGCCCGAAGAAACCCATGTAACCCATTAAAGTGCAGAATTTGTATTTATTTACAATTCATAGCTTACTTATTGCATTCTTTCATTCCCTGCTTTTTCAGTGGAAGATTAACGTCCTCTATTTGGGACACGTATTTTCCAGATATTACACATTTAAAACAGCGACGAGATGTGAAAGTAATGAAAAGCATTAGCATAAACTCTCTTTACAAAACACAACTGGCGCTAAAAAGATCAGGTTGACAAATTCAAATAATTGTAACATTGTACGGCATTAAGCCCAATGTTCCCAAAAGTAAGGCAAAAGTTAATAAAAATTGAAGCTAAAAAAGATTGCACACACAGACATCAACGCTAACAAGTGAACGAGTACATTTTTGTTGCAACAAATGCGCTGAACGTGACTAGCGCCAGCGGCACGTACAAGCCAGCACTTACAAATGTGTGTATGTACACAATGGTGAGACCCAGGAATGTGCATATATTCGGGAAACGCTAAAAAGTGCCATATGAGTATGAAACAGCTGCATTAGAGCGTATTATTTTAGAAATACCTCACTGAGTAGTGCTTCGAACAAGTACGTTTTTTCTCCGTTTTTTGCTGTTAACAATAAAATATACGAATTTTGAGGAAATATAAAAATTACGGTTAAAATATTTCCACTGTGAAATAAATTTCTGTTATATTTGAAAATAGTTCAGTGCAGATGATTTATTGTAGGAAAAGCGGCAGTTTGGTTATGGCTTTTACCATTTTTCTTGTATCTCTATCTACCTAGTAATTTTTTTCTTTACAACAAATTGCAGCAAAATCAGCGCCAAAATGTAAGCCACTTTGTTTGTTCGCCCAAACAGTCAATTCTGGAAATTAAAACTATGCAATCTAAAAGTCTTAAGAATTCATTCATATTAATGGACTCACACATAATTATATTAAATAAAGAGCGAGAAACGATGAAAGGGAGCAGGGCTTTTTATTGCTCTTAATACGGCAATATATATTGCTTTCGTATAACTAAATAATGTCTTCATGCAACAAAAGAATACCCATCGTTTATCAAGAAAAATATATAAAGGAAAGCAAGTCTCCGTAAAACCGAAAATAGTACAAAAGCATAATACGGAAGAGCAAAGCTGATCCTTTTAAGGGAGGAGTCTGCTTTAGAAGCATCAAAAATCGAT
>NW_017535680.1:2989-4414 GCF_001853355.1 Bactrocera latifrons | reverse complement strand
GTAGCAATCCATTTCACGCAACAAATTTTTCAAAGAGGCAGTTTACTCTTTGGCTGCCGCCGATAACGCCATGTATTCAGCTTCGGTACTGCTTAAAGCAACTGTCATCTGTTTCTTACTCTCCCAAGAGAATACACAACCTGCCAGAGTGAATGCATAGCCGGTATAGGACCTTCTGTCATCTACGCTGCTTCCCCAATCTGCATCTACGAAGCCCTCTGCTTGCTTACCCGTTTTTCTGAAATGAAGCTTTAAATTTTTCGTTGCAGAAAGATACCTCAGTACATGTTTCGCCGCCGTCTCATATTCGATATGAGGATCGCAATTTCTTTGTGCCAACTTGCTGCCTGAATGTAAGATGTCGGGAGTTGTCGTTACTGCTAAATACATCAACGCGCCAATAAGAGACTGGTATTCTGTAGCATTTACTCTTTCGCATTCAATCGTAGAACATTGAATCTTGAAACCAGGATCAAATGGAGTAAATGCCCCGCGACACTGCTCCATACCATACTGCTTTAACAAATTTTGTACGTATTGAGAGTGACCAACAAATATATCGCCTACGCTGCCAACACGTTCAATCTCCATTCCAAGAAAATGTTGGATTCTGCCTTTGTCAACAATATCGAAACTCTCAGCGATTTGTCTCTTTATCGCCAATAGGTCTGTCTCGCTCGAACTTGCTACTATAATGTCGTCCACGTAGACAGCAATGAAGTTATAATTTTTATCAACATTTTTCGTATAAAGGCAGGGCTCATTCAGACACTTCTTTAAACCATATATTGCTTTCTTTAATTTTAGCACACGGTTTGAATATTTGGAATCGATAAACCCTTCTGGTTGTTCCATATATACCTCATCGTCTATCTCGCTGTTAAGGTACGCCGTTGATACATCCAGTTGATGCATATGTAGTTCCTTTTCAGCTGCCAATGCAAAAACATTCGTATAGTAGCATAACGTACAACAAGGGAACGCTCAATGTTTCCATGTTTGTCTCTTTTTTCACTAAAAACCCATTTACAAGGAATTTTTCGTTTTCCAATTGGCAAATCAGTTAAGGCCCATGTTTGGTTTCTAATAAGAGAATCGTATTCTGTGTTCATAGCCTCTTGCCAGCGTTTACAATTTTTGCTTGACATTGCTTCTTTTACTGTGTTCGGTATTTTGCCACTGCTATCAGCTAAATTTACCGTCTGAAACTGTTTGCTAGGACGACCAGTCCGAAGAATTTTCGGTCTACCTCTTCTTCGTTTTTCGTTTGCATTGCTCTCACTTGTGCTATCATATATGATCTCGTTATCATCCTGTACATCAAGTTCTTCACCTGTTTCATTTTCTGCTTCTGGAGCTGTTTCATATTGCTCCTCCTCAAGATGAACATTCGCCTCTCTTTCAACGTTTAAACTTTCTTCACAA
>NW_017535680.1:0-1385 GCF_001853355.1 Bactrocera latifrons | reverse complement strand
CTTTACATTTTGAGGCCATATGCCCCCGCTTGCCACAGTTGAAACACTTTCCGCTGAACTGTTTCTTCGATGTATTATTTTCCCCTTTGGAATTTGCGAGAAAAGCTTGCTGACTGACTACTCCGATGCTTTCCTTCTCCTTTTGAGATTTTCCGTCGTACTCTTCCAATAGCTTCACTTTTATTAATTCAAACGTTGGGAATGAATCACGCGTCTCCATCGCAATGACGAAATTGTCGAAATTTCTCGACAAACTGGATAATAGAATGATAATCAGCAGCTCATCACTCAACTTGATATCTAGCTCGGCTAACTTGTCTGAAACGCTCACAAACTCCTGTATATGTTGAACCATTGACACACCTTCAGGCATACTGAGGCTGAGTAGCCGTTTATATAAGCTTACTTTTCGTATTGGACCACTAGCCTTATACACATTTTTTAACTTTTTCCACGCTTCTAATGTACTGGTACAGTTCTTTACGTACCCTAATTGTGATGGTTTTACACTTAACATAATTGTTGCCAAAGACTTCTCGTTTTCGACTTTCCACTTGGCCAACAATAGCACATCTTCTGGTTTAGCAAAATCACCACTAACCGCAGTCCAAATGTCCGCGTGCACCAAAACACATTGCATTTGTATGCACCACGTATCATAGTTGGTATCATCCAACTTTTCAATTTGATACAGCGAACTCATATTTTATTTTCCAAGTGACGAACACTTTACGCTACGCACGCAAAACCGAATTACTTGTATATAGATTTTATTTAATTCCGACGTAGGTCCTGAGCTCATAACCTGTTGTAAAACTTATTTTTACCGCAGGGAGCCGGAATAAATCAAATACCTTGGTTAAGGTTTATATGACCATTCTCGTCAGTAGTTTATTAAGAACTAACTAAATGGATTACAAAAATCTTAAACGTAACCGAAAAACGTTGTTGTTGTAAGGGGAAAACTATGACCATTCATGGTTGCCAGATTCTTCAACAGTTTTGGAGAAAAACCAATTTTTTTTTCAACAGTGCAAACGCTTTAGCGGCTAAACTATTTAAGCCAGGTAAGTCAAATAAAGAGCATTGGTTAGGTAATTTGAAGAGCTTTCAGGAAAGCCTTCAACCTTTCATTTACTACTACCAGGGGTGGGGCAAAAGTGTTCACAAAAAATGTAGGTTTTTTGAGAGAAATCAAATCTAGCGGCTAAACTATTTAAGCCAGGTGAGTCAAATAAAAAGCACTGGTTAGGTAATTTGAAGAGCTTTCAGGAAAGTTTCAACCTTTCTTCTACTCCTACCAGGGGCGTCTCAAACCTCTCAAACTCTTTTTGAGAAAAACCACATTTTTGTTTCAACATTGCAAACGCTCTAGCGGCTAAATT
>NW_017535679.1:4239-5585 GCF_001853355.1 Bactrocera latifrons | reverse complement strand
CTAGATATAGGAAAGAAATAGTAAAGGAAGACAAATCTAGCGTGGTAATAACTGAAAAAGGACGGACAGTGCATAAAAGTAACATCAAGACCTAGAAACACTAATAATCTTTAMATTTTCTTATAAACGTATTATTTTTTTTTCAGACTTTTTGTACATTTTGTACATTTAGTGTACATAGGATAATACACAAAGTTGATCTAGATGCATGCCAAAATGCATTAAATGAAATAAGCACCGATGTAAAATCAAAGATTACTAATGAAAACCCCCTTCTACCCATTCTAATTAATGAATTAAACCTAGCACAAACTTATCTAAATAGACTTAAACCAAAAAGATTTAAGAAGTCTATAGACACGATAGGCAAAGTATGGAAATGGATCGCAGAAAATCCCGATCATGACCACCTAGTTACACTGGAGAGCCAAATAAATAACATAGTAGACAATAACAACAATCAAGTAACAATAAATAAAATAGTTTTTGATAGGATAAATAAGATAACAGCCGTTTCAAATAAAATTTTGAAAGGCGTTCAATCTAGCGAAGAAATACAGCACAATGTTGCCATAGAATTAAAATACAAACTTAGAGTTATAAAGGAAGAAATTATCAATATAGATTATGCGATTCATTGGGCTAAAGCCGGGATTGTAAATTCATATATTTTATCAAACGAAGAATTAGAATTAGTTAAATCTGTAATTTTAANCCACTCCGATGAAAGCTCATTCCACAATCTACTCCCATCTGTGGAAGGACCCATAAACGMCTTCAGAAATCAACTTTGGATCTCTTTAGGAGAAGAAGACAGCTATCAGTTTAAAATACCATTCCCGACCTACCATAGACATCTAATTACTWAACCCAATTTTTCAATAGACAACCTAGTGGCATTATTAAAACGTTACCTAAACCCTTCAGTAATAAATGGCATAATWACCTCCGAAGAAATAATGGGAAAAATCCAAGAGGTCTACCCCCTACATTTTTTCAATTATAAAATCCGTTATACCCAAACAAAAGTAGAAGACTTAATAAACGAATACGCCCAAAACGAAGAAATTTTGAAAGAACACAAACGAGCWCACAGAAATAGAGATGAAAATAAGAAACAACTCATACAAAAAGTCTACTTCCCCAAAATTAAAGCAAAAATAGAAAATATTATTAAGCAGTGCAAAGTTTGTAAGGAACATAAATATGATCGTCATCCCAACAAACCGAAATTACTCGAARCCCYAATTCCCCAATATCCCGGTGAAATAGTTCACATAGATATCTATACTACAGAAAAACACCTGGTCTTAACGGCATTAGATAAATTTTCGAAATACGCACAA
>NW_017535679.1:2474-3046 GCF_001853355.1 Bactrocera latifrons | reverse complement strand
CTTGTAATGATAATAAAATATTTGCCATTAAACTAAAATGTAAAGATAACAACAATATTAGAATTTGTAATCATAGGAACATTATAGACATTAGTAACACTACCTGTGTCCCACAACTACTCAAGAGCGAACCAGCAGAATGCACATTAGTCAACAATCAGCACATCCCTTCAGTTGAAAACATCTCACCTGGGAATAATTCTACTAAACCAGTACAAAGGTGCAATTCAAATTGACAACCAAAAAATAACCCTTGAAGGATCATATGCAGTGCAATTCCACAATTCCACGGTTATAATCAACAACCAGAAGTACTCTTTTAACGAGATACTAACCAGCAAACCCCTGCCTGCTATACTGCAATCAAATATCCCCTCAAACAAGGAAGAAGAAATTTTAAGCTTAGAAATGTTGAAAGAACTTCACATTAATAACACCAAGCGGTTGGACGCATTGAAAACAACCCACACAGCAGCCCTAGTRACAAATTTTTCGCTAACGATCACTAGCATTATCTTCATAGCAAGTTTGATTATCAAGTTAATCATGAAAATAAATTTCAAGGCAGAACC
>NW_017535679.1:0-2024 GCF_001853355.1 Bactrocera latifrons | reverse complement strand
CAATATTCAGCAGCGTAATATCCGGCATGCGCCGATCAAAATTCTGGATCGACATAAAAAAGGAATAAGCAAAATAAAACACTTGCAACAACATCCGGCATGCGCCGAYCAACACCAATTGCTGACACAGGTAGAAATAGGGTATATTTAAGAGAGAATAAGTAGAATTAGTTTTTAGTATTAATGTTTTGGTGGATCAATAAAGGTCTTGCGACCAACAAAAAAATCTTTTTTTAAGACTTGTACAATACAAGTCGATAACTTATACATACATGTACATATATACATAAATTATACTTTTTATAATTTAAAACTTACGTATTCATATGCGTACACACGTATGTACGTTAGTAAATACAACGCCTTTATGATTTCAAATCATGACATGAATTATTATTAATGATATGTGTGCGTTTTATGAGTTGCACATTATAGGTTTATATACGAGCATATGTATATGATAGGAATATCATTTTGCATGTAAAACTGATAGCATTCTAATAAAAAAAATAAATATGCACAGTAATACTTATAGTTTGTTTGGACTTGAACGCCTTATGATTCTTATTATACTGTTGTATTATATTTGTTGCTAATAAATTGTATTTGTTACAACATATACCATATACATATACCTACATATGTATGTTTGTTTATTTGTCATCATATTTGTCTTACATAATCATGTATCTGCARATACATATACATATGTATGTATGTAAGTAAAATTCAAATTTAAATTATTATATCACTTAACAGTTATAAAATGTGCACGCACTGATCCGTATGTAAATATATATACATGTACATATTGCCCAGCAAATAATGTATACACAAACCTACATACATCATTGGCATACACATGTAAATATGTCACCAACAAAAGACAACAACCGTCTCGATGCCTAAATTTATAGTACAACACGCAACAACAACATTTTCATTCATGAACGCAATCGATTTTCAACATGCACACTTGAATCATTCATAAAAGCAAACACCATTTGCGTCTCCCCGATCATGGCTTTGCCGGCAAGCGTCTTTTCGCGGCGATGGCAAAAGCTAAAAATCATAAATTGAACAATTTCTGATATTTTTACTGCTGGAAAACTGACAACTCCGCAAACTCGCAAAACACAGAAAGGAGTGACAAAAAATGGCAAAAAAAACTCTCGTCGATTTAAAGTGTTTGCCAAATCTAAAATATTTTGTTGTGTTTGTTTCACGGACCATACCATGGCTAAGGCTTCTTTCTCAATAGTAGAGTAACGAATTTCGTGATGCGACAAGGTAGGAGAAGCGTAGAATATTGGGTGACTATTCTGACTCAAAACAGAGCCAACAGCGAATTGCGAAGCATTGGTGGTGAGTATGAATTTTTTACTAAAATCTGGCGGTTGTAAGACAGTTTCACTGGTTATAAGTTTTTTCAACTTATTAAAAGAGTTTAAGAAATTAATATTTTGAAAATCTAAAATAGCATTTTTCTTTGAGAGTCTCACCATAGGATAAGCTACTTTTGCGTCCCGTATAAATTTACGATAATATCCTGTCATGCCTAAGAATTGTTTTATTTCTTTAATACTAGTTGGCGGTTTCATATTTTCGATAGCTTTTATCTTTAAGGGATCCGGTTTTATACCTTCTCTGGACGCTACATGTCCCAAAAATGGCAAAAAAGTTCTCGTCGATTTAAAATATTTGCCAAATCTAAAATATTTTGACGTGGCTCGCAAAAATCTGCGTCGATATATACGCACGCTCATACATCTTCATACATATTAACGCAAGTTTGTTGGTGAAGTTGTTGTAGCGCCAAGGGAAGCGGAGACAATCGGCGATCGTTCACTTATTTTTTCGGCACAGCTCGGATTTTCTACCAAAAACATAATGTTGTCGTCTCGTCGGTCCTTCGACACATTGACTTTTTGACAAAAGTGGTTGTCCATGTCAACGGAGATATCGCATGAAGCATTCAGTGTATATATTTATGCGTATGGTTTTTCATATTTGTTTACATGCAC
>NW_017535678.1:2012-3822 GCF_001853355.1 Bactrocera latifrons | reverse complement strand
GCGGTCAACATTTAAATGAAATTATCTTCAAAAAGTAAATGTCATGAACCAATCTAACGTTTCAAATAAAGAACCGATGAGATTTTGCAAATTTTATGCGTTTTTTTTTTTAAAAAAGTTATCAAGCTCTTAAAAAATCACCCGATATATACTTTTTTATCATCCTACTAATATCATCGAAAGCAATGATAAAAAGGAAGGCTGAAAGAGGTGAGCCTTGCGGCTTACCATTAGAAAGCGGGAGTGTTAAAGAAAGAAAACTATTTACGTTGAATTTGAGTTTTCTGTTTGTGAGAATGTAATAATAAAACGTATCATATTCTGGCCTATTTTCCATTTTCTAAGTTGTCGAATAATAATATGGGCTTCAATTTTGTCGAAAGCTCTGTGAAAGTCCAGAGATAGTACGGACAATTGGTTTTTGCTGGACAAAGCGTTAGTAATGAAATAGTCTAGTTGGATTAAAGCATCTAACGTGCCTTGACCTTTTTGGTAGGCTGATTCGGTGATATAAGCTTGTTTCGCTGAGCATACCACATCAAGCGGTTTGCCACGATCTTTTCCAAAATTTTGGGGATAGACACCATTATTGAAAATTTTGTTATAAAGGTTTACCAATCGGAGCTTGAGGCATACGTCTGATAATTGGATAAGAAATTTTATCGTGCCCCGGGGACTTACCCTTAACGGTAGATGCAACGAACTCGAATTCAGACAGTGAAATGCTGGTTTCTATTAGTTTAGCAGAAAAAGAAAGAGGGGAGACAGAGTAGGAAGTGTCGGACAGTGTGGTGGTTTTCGAGATTTGAAACTGTGTGCTGAATGAAATATCTGAGCTTGTTTCAGAATAGTAGTTTGCAAATAACTCGGAAATTTCGGATGGATTGGTTATAAAACCTGTTGGCCCCTTTACGCATTGAATGGTTAGATTTCTACCCACTCCAGAAAGTTTTTTTTTAAAGCGTTCCATATTAACTTAGGACTAGACGAAGGATTTATTTTGCTTGTGAAATCCTGAAAACATTTGCGCTTGGCCTATTTCGCGGAACGGTGGAAAGATATTAAGTTGACTAGTGATCGAACCCGTTTGTATTCATACCATGCTGTCTTTTTTTTCCATGCAGGTGATCGAGTATACTCCATTCGCACTCTGTGGCAAGTGTGTCGGTGCACATTGTAAGATATACATGGGAAAAGGTGGAGTGAGTGGAAAAGTGTGTCGCGGATCCGTTATTCAAACATATTAAGTTAGAGGAAAGTAAAGCGTCTTCAATGCATTTGGCCCTCTTTTTGGCTATTGGAGAGCCCCATAGTGGACTCCTTGCATTAAAATCACCAGCGAAAATTAAAGGAGTAGAAGCTTGGTTGATTAATTTCAGGATGTCTGTACTGGTAAATTGTTCGTCTGGTGCAATATAGGTGCAGGTAATGCTGATTTTTTTAACTGAGATAATTTCGATCGACATAGCCAGCCATTAATTTTGTGTGGAATATCTCTTCTTATGGGAATCGCAATGAGCTAATATGTGCTAATATGTGGAAGATTGTGAAACATGCCAATGTACTGCTTAGGTGTAAAAGCTGACAAGTTGAAAGAGAAGTGAGTTTCATTTAAGAGTATAATAGCTGGGGCATGATCTTGTATTAATAATTGAAGCTCATTGTAATTATTAGTGTAGCCGGTTAAATTCAATTGCAATATTGGAATCATAAGATCTATGTAGGAAAAAAAGAAAAAGGGAAACAGAAGAGAGCTAGAATTTCAACTCGTATGAGCAGTCAGTTGAAGCTGAGTGACACCAATTGAGAA
>NW_017535678.1:0-957 GCF_001853355.1 Bactrocera latifrons | reverse complement strand
CATTCATTAAACTTGCTAGGTGTTGCATAACTTTTAACGCAAGAAAATTCATGGAAAGCTGTTTCTATGATTGAAATTGTTTGCGACTCAATTTTTAAAATATAGCTGTGAAAGAGGCGTGCTTAGTAATGCCCGAATAAAAGCCAAACTTCAGCGCAAGGATTTTCAAAAAATTGTTTTAAGACAGTTGGACACTTTGGTTGTAACAAAAAATATTTTTTGAGAGGATTGAAAAGTTTTAGAATCCTCTCTATTGATGGCTTCAAAGTGAGCTACCTAGTTTTACTGAATCCCATTAGTTTACAATATTCGAAGTTTAAGTTTTCACAAATATCTTTAAATTCTGCCGCACGGACTGTGTAAATATAAAAGAAAGAGTATATCTTTACAACAATGACTTCGATGTCAATTGGAAGACATTCGACAGAACATTGTATGCAATTATTTAAAATGTGGGCAGCACAATTAATTCCAATTAATGTTTTACCAGTGGCCTGTTGAAGTTTTGTGAAAAGCTTGTTTTTACCCCGCCTGGATGCACCACCAAAATTTGCGTTCGTATTGTCTGCACATAAAGCTAGCAATTTCCTTTCCAATTTAAATTTGTTTAACAGCTTTAGAATATATTTACTCAATATGTCAGACGTTTCGCCAAGAATCTCATCAACTTCCAGAACTTTTACTTCAATTCTTTTGTATTGAGTGAAGTATCGAACCAGAATTGGACATATTTTTGTACTTCCATGGTTTAAGCAGTCAGAATATATTGAAATGAAATGTACCCCTTCTAAATCCTTCTCAAATTCCTTAATGACGTTGGGTACAAGCACATTGCAAATAATGGCTTCACACTTGGTGCGTGAGTTACCAATATTTTAATAGTTATATTGGTGTAGATGTTTTACCACTTCAAACGTTCACGTTAGTTATCAATATTTTAATAGTTATGTATGTATG
>NW_017535677.1:1852-3838 GCF_001853355.1 Bactrocera latifrons | reverse complement strand
CTAGCCAGCGTAGCCGCTGTCTTTAATTCGCTGAGCTATGTCAATGTAGTCATATATGTCATCGAATGCGATATTCGCAGTGGCCAACGCGAAATGGACCATAAATCTTTCGCAGAGCTGTTCTCTCGAAAACTCGCAACGTCAACTCATCAGTTGTTGTCATCGTCCAAGCCTCTGCACCATATAGCAGGACGAGAACTATGAGTGACTTCTAGAGGTTGGTTTTTGGTTTGTCGAGCGAGGACATTGCTTCTCAAATGCCTACTCAGTCCGAAGTAGCACCTGTTGGCAAAAGTATCCTGCGTTGGATTTCCATTTTGACATTGTTGGTGATGTTTACGCTGGATCCAAGATAGACGAAATTATCTACGACTTCAAAGTTATGACTGTCAACAGTGACGTGAGTGCCAAGTCGCGATTGCGACAACTGTTTGTTTGATGACAGGAGATATTTCGTCTTGCCCTCGTTCACAGCCAGACCCATGTGTTTTGCTTCCTTGTGCAGTCTGGAGAATGAGGCCGATGATATCAATATCATCGGCATACGCCAGCAACTATACACTTTATAGAAGATGGTACCTTCTCTATTTATTTCTGCAGCTTGAACTATTTCCTCCAGAACATCTCCCGCACATATATGTACACACACAATATTTYGGCATTTTTCTGTAAACACAAATTTATTAAAATTTTCGACATTTTTCAAATATATTTGTACATCTTACCTTATCAATCTTGCTTTATTTCAGCCACAACACTAATATGGATGATTATATATGTATTCTATTCAAACTCAATTTCCAATTSATGTTTTCATATAACTGCTAACGATTTGTCAATTTGTATATATCAAACGACAAATTAAGACCCAGGATTATATACTATTGCATGCAAAAGTTTAGAAATACTTGAAGCATGTTTAAAAACTGCACAAAAAAAAAACTGATTTAACATTAAACAACAAGAAATTTCTAACAAAATTTAGCAGATATGCAAAGTAATAAAATATATTCACTTAAATAACGTAAACACTTGCATTATTTAATATCTTTTAAAGTTTTGCTCATCAAAATTTTAAATTTATTTGTAGCTTAAATGCTAACACAACACCCTGATTACCATGAAAGTAGCAAAAAACATGTTACAGAACACCCAAAGATTTGCTAGAGTTGAGTATATGCAGGGATGGGCAAAGTCATAGCAGGTACTAAAAGAGCGTAAGTGATCGTATACGTATACACACGGATTGTCACTAACACGCACAAACGAAGAGCGTAAAACGAGCACTTACGATGGGACGAACTTTGTCACAAAGCGATAGCAGGGCTAATGGCATGGATAATATGATACGAAACTCTTTGATTCGAGAGAGAGAGCTGTCAAAACTCGCATTTTTTATCACATTTGTCATTGATGCCACTGCTGAAAAATATTAGATTGGGTGTTTAATAAATTATACGAAACACTAAATTAAACACTTTGAAAATGCATACATATATAAATGCTAAAATGCAAWATCATTAATGAATTTACATAAACATTTATTTTGCCAAAATATGTTCGCACAGTTCAATGAAATTTCATTTCACGCTAATTTTGTCAGGTAATTATAGCGGTTTACTTCTGGCATCCCGCCTTTTCTGAAATCAATTGTCAGAAATTCCCTGATCTTCATCGCTGTCAAATAATCAGGGAACGCGTTTGAGAGAAAAAGAGAGCCAATGCTAAAGTTTCGTATCATATTATCCATGATAATGGGGTGCCCAAGTGTGAGAGCGCCTCAAAATAAGCGTTTTTTGTAACATTTTCCATTGTGGCCTGATCGAACAAAACAAGAATTTTTGGGCATTTAAATTAAAATGCCCAATTGCACTTTCCACACCACCCAGGAGGTATGCAAAACGGCTCGTTACCGAAGTTAGTTTTGGGTGCTCGGTTCCCCTTTAGGCCTATATCACCCATTAATAAATTTATTTACATAAATCA
>NW_017535677.1:0-1172 GCF_001853355.1 Bactrocera latifrons | reverse complement strand
AGCCGCAAAAGTAGCTAAACGCATTTTCTTTCAAAAAATTAATTTCTAAACTACTATCTAATGCGATTGATCTAACAAGGGAGTGTTCAGGCCGTGGTAAACCTTGAAAATCCTGCCAAGAAAGGTCATTCAAAAGTGAATCATTACACACATTAAGTAGAACATTAGTACTATGTTACTGTAGCATCAGGTTCTAAAGGCAGCTTACAGTTTCCTTTTGTTACGACGTTTGCGTAACGTAAGCCCCACGATTTCCTAAACAAACTAGAGAACACATAGGGCGTTACTCTAGTACCTCCTCTGCTTCGAATCTGCCCAAAAAAGCGTCTTAAATTGTTAATATTTAACACCCACCCCTTTATAAAACTAAAATTATTGGTTGTGTTGCTTTCTAAATCGTCTATGACCCGAATAGTTTTTAATAATTGTTCCGCCTCATTTAAAAACTCTAACTGTTCAGGGGAGCCTACAAACACTTTTTTAGTGGGTACAACAGCCTCAACGAAACTGCTATTTAAAATATCAAATAATTTATTAAAAAACGAAACAAATTCCGCGGTATTAATAAAGCTCCTACTATTCGAGCTTAAGGCTCCCGATCTATATAGGGACAACATACCGGAAGCGACCGTATTACTCAATACTTGAGACGCGAATTTAACCTTCATTTTTTGGAAGGTATTTGGATAAATATGAGCATCGGTTAATTTATGGGCACACTGATAACTCGACTTAGAGTCGGTTTCATAAAAGTGAACAATATCCGACCAACTTACCCGACTATTTTTAAAGAAAACCGTATTTTTTAAATTTTGTAAACAGTTACGACTACTTTTTATAAAATGGGGGCTATCGTAAAAAAAATACACTTCCTTGCCATTATCATTAAAAAAAGGCCGTGACGCTGAAACACCTAACAAATTAGCGAAATTCTGAAAATTGGTGCCCTGGTCGCAAACAAAATGGCAAGGAATTAGTCCTATATTTTGCAGTTGGGCTATGGCTTCAAGAATGTATTTCTTGAGGACATCCCCTTTGCAGGAACCTTTTACGAAAAAATAAGCCAATGGGTGGGACCAAGGCTCTCCACCTATACCTTGCACCATTATAGTCATTGCAGTAGTTGCTAATCTAGATGTGCGATTTTCATCGCCATAATCCTCAATACCTAT
>NW_017535676.1:3191-3800 GCF_001853355.1 Bactrocera latifrons | reverse complement strand
CCGGCTGTTTAGCCAAACGTATTCTTCAGATTTGGCTCGTGGACCTTTTTTTATTTTCGAAACGGAAAAATCCGCCTTCGAGGATATGCACCAGGGTCGATGGAGTCCAAACTTTTGTCACACAAACAACTGCTAAGCACACACTAATTGASATATGGAGATCAAATTTCACACGAATATAAAAAAGTGCTACTCAAAAAATACATTGTAACGATTCGGTTTGCGCGCTCGATGTATAAGGACCAGTCCGTGTGTGGATAACTAAACAGTTAACACAAATCTTATAGGACAGTAAAACTTATTTAATAATCATTTCATTAAAATATTTAATACACACGTTATAAAGTCAATGTCGSAGAGACACGCTSTTTGGTATTTTCGGTAGTCGTACGACTAACCAAAACAGCTAATGGCAACTGTGCATAAATATTTACGGCTTAAGTTAACCACGCTGCATAATAAACAGAAAGGGCACCAGAAATAGTTGGGGAAACACAAATAACTGKCGTAAAAATACACACACAAAATTCTCTGCATGTGTGAGTGTTAACCATAGGGTTTTCATGGACAAGCCTTCTGCATTGCAGCGCCATGGCGCCGCTAGCAGCC
>NW_017535676.1:0-1556 GCF_001853355.1 Bactrocera latifrons | reverse complement strand
CTCCAGTTGTGTGGTAAAACAGAACAACAAACGATATTCTAAGGATAGACTGTGATAGTTTTTAAGCGATTAAAAGATACTATTGAAATATAAACGACTTACTGTTAATTAATCGTAGTTGCTTTGCATTCTATTCTATCTTTGATGGTATTAATATTTACGAGATTATTCGGTAGTAATCAGAAATAGTTAGGAAGTAACGAAAGTTAATGAGCGGTCTAGAAGAACATTTCTTAGCTCTCTTATTTCTCTAGTTTTATCTCATTACACCTGAACTTACCTGTATTAAGTGCCCGAAAATTTTTAGTACCCAGAAAGAAACGTTGTATATATATTTACTTCATACAGTATCCGGTTTAACCGTATTTCGGGCCCTGGCGAAGTCGATTAGTTACAATCCATTTGGGGATGTTTCATGGAAGCTGAGTCCTTCTCTTCCGTCGGGACGTAGGCGCAAATCAGTGATATGTTGCAGAACTTCGATTTGATGCGGATTTTGGCTAGGTGTTCATCCTTCGAGGGGAATGCTAGGACTCGGCGATGGAGTCTCTCTCCCACCACGAATCCCACACCGAATTTGCGCTTGTTTATATGGCCACTGTAGTAAATGCCAAAAGGACCTAGTCGGCTCAATGCTTTTACCATCCGTCGCACTTCTTGGACGGCGGTGTATTCTCCTCACTTTAGCTCGTCTTCAAACGAGTGCTCTTTGCTTAAACAGAGGATACATCGTCTAACACCAGAAGTCGTGAGCTGCCTGAGCCATATGAAAAATAATTATTTCTGACTACTCCAAAGTGAATAGCGCTCAGAGAACTTTTCTCACTTGCGTGAAGTTCTACATATGTTTACATTCTTCCAAACGCGGGACAGTCAAGAAGGAAGTGTTAAGTTGTTTCCACCTTATCATACATCTTCTGCAGGGGGTGGTAGGATTCCAGACGCCATACTGCGTGGACGCTATAGGGCAATGACCCGTTAAAAGCGCCATTACTAGGGAGAGGCTAGCCGACAGGTGGTCTGCACGAAAGATATCTTCACGAACATAGCATCTGTTAGTCTGTTCTTTCTTCAATGAAATGCTTCAATCAACAGTTCCCTAATTCCACAATGAATTGGATTTGATGTAGTCTTATTCGCGAGTTATACGTTATTTAGTGATAGTGCCCTGAAACCTGGTTTAATAAATGTTTTCGCAAACTTTGAAACAATAAATTTTACGCGAAATATGGATGCCAGTATACTACTGTGCCCAAAAAATATGGTGACATTTGACTTTAAACTGCGCGCGTCGAAGGATTTGGAGAATTATTTTTTTTAGGTTGGTAGTACTGTCAGTCGCATTTAAGTATGTCAAATTTCATGTCAAAATATTCATTAGTTTTTGAGATACGTGTCGTTTTGGGAGCTGCTAAAAGTGAGTTTTGACATTAACGAGTGAGTAATGACATTAAACGATCATTTCGCCAAAAACTCAACCCATATCGTTCCGCAACCACCTAGTCCAGTCACTATAGTAAGTTCACTTCGGAATTCGAGATACCCAATATACAATA
>NW_017535675.1:532810-533966 GCF_001853355.1 Bactrocera latifrons | reverse complement strand
CTACTGCTTGCTACGGACACTGAGAGAGTGAGAAATTTGTTAATTTGTTTTTGCTTGCCATTTATTGTTGCTTAAAAAKTTAAAAATGTTCATTCAGTTATCGGGTTTAGCTTTGTTTTCGGCTACCCAAAACTACCTAAATGTACACATGTATAGTTATAATATTTGTTCGTGTTTTCTTCCTTGTTTCTTTGCTGGCTTTAACATTATTTTGTCTCCTTCAACACAACGCCGCTTAAATTTTAATTACTCATACATATACTCGTACTATATATGTTAGTATGTATATATATTTTATTTAAATACTATTAAATTGGTTATTATTATTTGTAGTTTGCAATTTTGCTGAGTATTTGTTTTTGGTTTTATTCTTGTTGTTTTAGAAAAGGCAAAAATTCGCGAAAGCTTTCACTTTCGCATGAAATTATTTACATAAATACATTTAGTAAACCAGATTTCATACATACTATATCTACACTTAGTATTATTAACTATATATTATATAATTTGCATGCTTTACGTTTAACACGTTTAGTCTTTTTTGTTTGTAAGTATTACCGGAGTAATATGTTTTTTTGCGTTTCAATTAAATTTTATGAAATATTAATATCAATATTGTGTTTTTGCAATTTCGTTGAGTTGCGACGGTCACATTGTTGGTGCAGAGCTTTCACCCAAGTTCAAAGTTGGTCAAGAGCTTTCATTTAYCGTAACGTTTAGTGTAGAGCTTTCGCTCACAGTCACATTTATTGCGGAGCTTTCACTAAAAAGCTGCCACATATATTTCAAGCGCATAAAATTTATTAGGACCTAATCTTGAATTGATGATATGCTGCTATAAATGAAAACAAGTGAAAGCTTAAACAATATTACATATACGTAAGTATAATTGGTTTTCACCATCCATAGAATAGAGAACTGTGTTTGGAAACGTAAACAAGTGAAAGCTTTAAATATTTTTGCAAGTTAGCTGGTTTACAAAGTCGGTTGAAGAGAAACAGGAAATGGAAAAAAGTGAAAGTTTAAATGGTTTTTGTAAATTTGGATACTTTCTGACGTTAGTGGAAGAGATAACTGTGAGTGACCATGCAAAAAGGTGAAAGCTTAAACGAATTTTGTAAGTTTGGATAGGTTTCACCGAATACTTAAAACAAAA
>NW_017535675.1:525395-532035 GCF_001853355.1 Bactrocera latifrons | reverse complement strand
ATTATTATCTGTTAATATTTTCAATGTACACACAGATTAAATTTAAAATTCTAAAGACACACCGAGAAATGTTTGTTGAACTTGTTGGTTATTATCTTATATATAAATTTTAAAGTTTAATAATATTTTGTTTTTACTATAATGTGCATTATCTGCCAATATCTAACAAAAACCTAACTAACTAGAGTATTTTATAATATGCCTATTCATATGTGTCTATTTGCAGGTGTTTGTTTTATGAGTGTTGCCTTAATGCTAGTAGAGCTTTTTTGAAAAACAAAAAATATAAAATATTATATATCAATAAAACAAGCTTAAAGCTTAAATAAGTTTTAAAAAGTAAAAAAAATATATTTTAAAAATAATTACATTTATTTGAGGTTGGAAAAAGCTTTCTGGCGCTTAGAGATTAGAAAAGAGCTCAGAATTCTTTGATTTTGTATTATTGTCCATTATTTCTGTTAGAAATGAATTAAAGATTTGTTATTATACTGCATTTGTTGGAACATTTAATAAGCTTTCGAAAGTTTCTTAGCATGCGAGTAAGATTAAAAATAACAGATATCCAATAATACTAGAGACAAATGTTACACACTCTATAGTTGATGAATATCGCGCAAAATACATTATAGAACACTTTTGGAATAGTGACTTGTAATTTTTATTGAGCGAACCTAAATGGTCATGATTTTGTATTTATTACAGCATGCTTGCTACAATAATGGCAGCTTATCGTGGGGCTGTTGGCTAGCTTTGCGACTTGTACGCTTTTTCGATCTCTGAAAGTTGGCAGCATTCACGTGGCCGTGGTAATATATCATTTTGAAAGCTTTCCTTAAAAAAGCTTTACTGGCGGTGTTATTTGGCTACATTAGCTTCGATCATAAGCTTCATAGACTTCATCAAACCATTTTTCATTATCATAATTTTTATGCTCAAAACTAAGCTTTTAACGAAGTGAAAGTTTCACGTAGAGTTTTCTTATGAAATTCTTTTGGCTGTTGGTGATAAATTCTTTAACATTAATTTATTTTTAGCATAACTTTTGGCGCTCTCGTTTTTGCATTTTTTTATAAAAAAAATTTCATTTTCATTTAAGCTTTTACTGCAGTGAAATTTCAATTAAGTGTTTTTTATTAAATATATTTGGCTGCTGGCAGAAAGTAGTGAACTAAGCATTCATGATTTTTTCTATTAGTGTGTGCAAATTCAGATGCACTAGGTGAGTCTTTAGGCCCTGTTCTTTTATATATTTCTTGGTAGCAATATCTTAGCATATCCTTAGGCGCTCTTTTTTGTTGCGTTACATTTCTTGGTAACATTATATTAACATACTTTTAGGCGTCTTATTAACATTTTCACAACGTCTTTCGTAAAATATTTTGTTGCTCTATATTAGCATACCTTTAGGCGCCATTTTTTGCTTAACATTTCTTTGTCAAAATATAATAGCATACCTTTTGGCGCCTTCTTTAAATCTTTGCATACTTCGATATTACTGTAGACTTCAAATATTAAAGGTATCACACTTGAAAAAAAAAATATTTTTGAATGTTTTATGAGAATTTTTCTTATGACGACGTAGCAATCCTCAGCTTTTTCGCTGTCGCACCAATTTTTAAAGCAAAATACTTTCCGTACTTTGTGCATGTCAAACAGAAATTTTCAATTTATTTCAATTTGACATTTTCGAAATTTCCAACAACACAAAAAAAAAAAACAAATGTCGTAACTTTTTTGAAGTCGAAATTTCAGAAACAAAAAACTACTTTCGAACTCTTTTGAATTTGAAATTTTCGAAATTTCCAAAAAAAAAACAAATGTCTAACTTTTTTGATTTTGAATTTTTCGAAACTTCAAACACAAAAAAATAATTTCCGTTTTTTTTTTTTTTGAATTCGAAATTTTCTAAATTTCAAAAACACAAAAATAATTTCGAACTTCTTTCAATTCACAATTGTTTTTGTAAGCCAAAAAAAGTCGTTGTTGTAAAATAAAGCAACAAAACAATGTGAGTATGTAGGAGTATGTGGCGAGAGATGAGCGCTGAAAGTAACACATAAGTCGAATATCGAATAGCGAAAATCGAAAAACATAAAGAAAAAACACAAAGTGATTTTTTTTGCAACATAATATGTTTTTTTCTTTTATTAATTTTTTTTGTTGTAATTTGGTTTTTTGTAATTTTTGTTTATATATGATTTTTTTTTGCTGTTTTCACAATTTGTTTTTGTTGTTTTTTTTATAATTTGTAATGAAAATTAGTTGTTGAAGCCTAGTTTTGTGTTGTGTGCGGGCAATTTTGTTGTTGTTGTTTTTTTTCTAACTGCTTTATGCTAAATGTGCATGCATTTGTGTGTTTGACGCACGCACACAACGACAATGAAAATTTGATAAAATTTATTAATACATAATAATTATAATATTTTGTTGTTGTAATACAATAACTAAGCTAAATTGTTAATAGTAATTAATTTGAATTGGAAAAATGCCTACATAATCACGCGCACGCGCACTCACATACAAATACAATTGATTGAATTTCTTCATATATATATATATACCTACTACATTACAATATTACATACATATTTATAAAACCAACAACTAATCATACAATACCATATATATATATATAACTATTACTATGCATGTAGTAAAGTGAAAATTTGTTAAACGCTAAGTGAGAGAAACATTTGTGTTATATATTATTAGATATAAATATATATGTATATGCATATATGTAGTTGCACTGTGTTTGTTTTTGTTTATGCCATATATGCATATGTGTGTGTTAGATAATATTTGTTTATAATTTTTACTTTGCTCTGTTCACATATATATATACATATATATATATACATAAATTATATGTATATATAAATTGTTTATAGTATATTTGTTTGTGTTGTGTATGTGTGTATGTGTTTCTATTGTTTAGTTATGTGTGTGTGCGTTTAGCTGTCTAAAGCAGTGGAGTTGTAGCTGCGTTGTAGCGCATAATAATTGCGCACGCCACACATGCAAATACGCTGTAAGGCATGTATGTGTGTTGCTTGGCATCATCATAGTGTCAGCACGTTGTGTGGCGTAAATGTGAAGACAAATGTGTTAAAAAGTATAATTGCAAGTCACGTAACGGTTAAAGAACCGATTGGGTAACCAACAGCGCTTACAGGATTGCTAATCAAAACGCTATGTGTATGTGCTCTAAATGTTGGAAATATTAGTTAAATAACCGGTTAGTTAACCAACAGCACTAACCGTCATATCAGCTAAATAACCAGTTAACTACCCAAAGTGTAACAGAAACTTTAAACGAAACTCTTGTATCCATGAGTTAGTTTCGCGCTAAGTCTTTCAACTTGTTAAATTTTTTTGCCGCTTGCAATTCAACTCGAAATTTGTAGGGAATTTAAGTGCAAAGCTTTTAGTTTGCTTGCTTTGTGTATGATTTTTGACTTTTTTGTTTAACAAACACATTTATCTTGAAATATATTTAGCACATTTACTGTTTTGCTATTAACTGGTATTTGGCGTTATTTCTTTGCCTTCATTAACGACTGTCTTCACATATAACCGCATTCGTTTTCCACTATAGCGCCTGCGCATATGCTTCAACGCTTACAAAAGACCGCTCAAACACGCATACTGCTTGCTTGCCACTAAAGGTCTAAATGTTTTTTGTTTTGAGTTTTTCGTATTTTCAAGTTTAATCGTTTTTTTGCTTCACGAACAATCTATACAAGTATTTTAATAAGGTTGATTATTCAGCTATATATGTATATATATTTATACGTGTAGGTATGCATTTAATTTGTTGTAATTTCATATTCTAAGCTTTAATAAATTAATTTGAATAATTGTTATTCAATCACATGGTGGGATAATCGTTAAATAGCTTTTTAACAATTGATTTTTTTGTTTTTGTTTTTTATAATTATACATAAGTTAATTGCTATACATTTACAGTTATATATAATATATATTTGTTAGCTGTTTTCTTTAGCTATTGATAATATGTGAAAATTTGTTGTTTTATATAGGCTTTTACAAAGTAAAGAAATTTCTTAACTGTTTTTTTTTTTATTGTTGCTGCTGTCTGCGGTTTCTGGTGCTATTTGGGTTGCTTACGCTATTTCTGTTTCTGTTTCAAATTTTTTTTCRGTTGCTATTTTTGTTGCAATTTATATTTTTTGTTTGAATTTCTATTTTGGTTTCTAGTTGTGATTCTGTTTTCGTTTCTATTTCTGTTTCTGTTTCCGTTTCAATTTTTGTTTTTGTTTATATCATATTTCTTTATCCGTTTCCGTAACGGGTTTTCTTTCTGTTTCAAATTTTTTTTCAGTTGCTATTTTTGTTGCAATTTATATTTTTTGTTTGAATTTCTATTTTGGTTTCTAGTTGTGATTCCGTTTCTATTCCTATTTCTGTTTCCGTTTCTATTTCTATTTTTGTTATTGTTTAGTTGTTTTATTGTATTACATACATGCTTGTATTTGCTATACTGTTAAGCATAATTGATTTTTGATTTTCGTTTATTTTTGCTTTGCCTTTGCTGTGCTGTGTATTGCTATAATTTAATGTTTATCTTTAAGTTATACATTTAATAATAATAAATATGGTTTGCTGTTTAAAGCGTTTACTGTTATTAGGCTATTGTTTTTGTAGTTGCCGGCATCTATGTAAGTATGTATRTAGAAATATTTTCGCTACTAGTTGTTGCTGTTAGTTTATTGTTTGTTTTATTTTTGTTGTAATTTTTTGCTAGCGTTTTAACGGTGAAAGCGTGCGTGTACATTTAAAAGTAGTTTTTTACTGCATTTTGCTGGCTATTTTCGGCATATTTTTGTTGACAAATATTTGCTTTGTATTTCTAACGGTATAATTAGCTTAGATTGCGCTTAATAAACACTTTCGTTTTGCATCGAAACTTTAAAAACACACATACTATTCATATATAGACATAGATAAGTTCGGAATATTGTAAAATACTAGTGCTTAGTTGTCAGCCATTTATTGTTTAATTATWAATTTAAAGTTAAATTTAAGGTTTCTGCTTGTCGCTTTTTAGTTAAATATTTTTTATAATTTTTTTTTTACAGTTATTTTCTGCTTGCTGCTATAACACACTTGCTTAATATTTTCCTTAACTTGTTCGCATTTCAACGTTTTTGCGGCGTTTAATGCTGAATTTGTTGTTGTTTGTCTTATTGTTTTACAAAATACTTTGAGGAGCACTGGACGTGATAGTTTTTTGTTTTTGTTTTTTGTTTAAGCCTACTTTGTTTTAATAAAGTTTGTTAAACAAATTTTTATAAGCTAAAAATGCGTAAAATGAGAACTTTTGCTTTGATTAAAAAAAGGAGAATGTTTTCGCTTATGAAATACATTTGAATTTATATGTACTTAATTTTCTATTTAATTTTTTTTTTGTAAATTATTTAATAAAAACTATGTAATACAGCAAATTGTGTGATATTTTAATTAAAGCAAACATTCAAAGCAACAAAAACACACTGCAAGCGCATTTTCATATTATTTTTATATTAAAAACTGCGATAAGTTTTTTTGCAACACATAAAGCTTTAACAGCTGCAAGTTAAATTTAATAAAAATTTAATTCTGCAACAGTTTATTATATGAAATTAATTTTCGAAACAAAAAATTATGTTTTTGGGACAAATGTGCCACGAAGCTTTCRCCCAAAACAGCACATGGAAGCTACGAAGCGTGCTACAATTTTCCACAGCTCACCAGCGCTTTCGTACAATTGTCAAAGCTTTCGCGTGCACTTTAAAAAAGCTTCGCAGCTTTCACTTCAAAAAAAATATTTGTAGCCTTCACGACTTTAAAATTTTCGAAGCTTTAATTTGCAAATTATTATGTAAAAGCTTTTTGGTGTACTTAATTTTTTATTTTTGTTTTTATATTTTAAATTACCTGCAACTCTATGCCTAATATATTTACGTTTATTATTATTATTATTTTTTTTGTTTTTGAATTAAAAAATAGATCACATTCATGGTTCTATTTTTCGCATTTCTTTACTTAATTCACATAATTTTTGTTTTAGTTATTACTTAGTTATGTCTGTATGCGTGCAGATGAATTGTTGATTTTTGTGTTGTTTTTGTATGAGCTATATACTACATATGAGAATTTCTTTATTGATGATTGTATGCTGGTGTTTGTTGTTGTAATGTCAAGTTGTTTTTGCTGGCTCAAATGTGTAATTTCATAAAAAATGGAAAATAGYTACAAACAACTAAAATAATAAACAGCTAAAATCTAAATATACTTTATAATTAGAATCCTTCACAACTATAATATATTCAAAATCGCTTCAATACTTAGTTCTAATTCAAATTGGAGATCTTTTGCAAAACAATGTGTGTGTTAGTGTAAAAAATTTGAATTCAAGAAGCTTTAAGGTACACAATTTATTTTTTTTTTTTAATTTTGTGGCGGTTGAAGGGGGTAGCCAATAGTATAAGCAAGCTTAAATTTTAGCGTAGTTTATGTGAGCTTTCATTTCACAGCTTCAAAATTAACGCGGCAAAAGTTTGGTGAAAGCTYGATTATATCTGATTCTGTTTATTTAAGAAATCTGTTTAGTATTATCTTAATTTTTCCAAGA